>NC_056726.1:875878258-875925758 GCF_019279795.1 Protopterus annectens
CACTCTCTGTATGCTGGAAAAACAAGGAAAAATGGTAAACAAAGTAGGACACACTCAACTTAACAGCAGGATCAGGAAACAACAGCAGCAAACAGCTGAGAGGAGATAGCTGCAAACCATGTGGTGCACCAGGAGAGATTAACTCATCTGAGAGAGGCAAAGGTTCTGAAGAAGTCCAGATGGATGAAAGCGCTTTACTGTGGATATTCTGTTACTGTGGAATATATATATTTTTGCTTGTACATGCTGCTAATGCTGTGGAGTTTTTATCACATCGTGGATTAAATTGTGTTTCATCACTCAAGTGACTTCCTTGTTTTTCCAGCATACAGAGAGTGTTCTTGGTGTCAGTTGTTTCTCTCTGTGCCAGTTTTTGTTTCATGGTTACTAAATAACATATATTTGTGAACTGGAGTACTGCATTAAATGCAGATGTGAGGTGTCAGTGTCATAATGTTGCAAAGTCCACAGATAATACACGTGCCCAATACAGTATATGTACACAGGAATCAGGGATACAAATGGAAGTAAAATGTGTAATGAATAATAACTCCATACAGCTTCCAAATCCCCCACCTTCCCAAGAACCATTAGACATTGCTGTCTAAATTAATGCAGTGGTAAGCGAGAGTAAGCACTAGTAAGCAAGTGTAAGCACTGTTAAGCAGTTGTAAGTGGGAGTAAGCATATGTAAGCATTAGTAAGCAGGCTTAAGCCCATTTGCATGGGGTAAGCAATGCGCACACAGGTTAAGCAACATTGAAGCTAACTCTCTGTAAGCATATTTAACCCAAAGTTAGCATTCCTTACCCTCATGCAAACACACGCAAACCTGCTTACAAGTGCTTAAACGTCATTCTGTATCCAACAGCCACTGTTCTGCCCAGCAACAAAATAAACTGCCTTTGCAGGACTTGAACCCAGGACCCTATACACTATAGTCACAGTAGTTAACCACTAAGCCATCCCAGCAGTGCATAAAATTGAGGTATCACCAGACAAATCCTCACTATAGTAAAATCAAACTGAACATGTGAAAGGAATCTATATACAGTCTGATGTTCTATAACCTACTATATAAAATAAATATGTGAACGGGAGTACTGAAGTAAGCCCAGATGTGAGGTGTAATTGTAATAGAGTGTTGAAGTCCCATATTAAACACAAGGACCCCATACAGTGTACGTACACATGAATCATGTATACCAGACATATATATAACATGTAATGAATAATAAATCAATGCCAAAAAGAAAATATATTGCAAAGTAAATATTAAGTAATACTAAGCATTGCACAGGCCAGCTTTGTAGGTGTAAGTAATGTGTAGGCCAGCTAACTCAATGTGCCCAGTGGTATACCCCTTTAAACAATGTCACCCTTAGGTAAGCAGGTTTGCCCATAGTTTAGCCTTTTCAAAACTCTCCAATCACAGCAAAGTGTGGGGAATTAACCCCATTTAAATCCAACAAGCAGGAATAAATCTCATAACTGGTTGGAGCTTCCCCTTGCAGGCAACATGTCTGGAATGGGAGAGGGAGTGCACTTTTGGGCACAACACTGGGGCATCCAGGAGTCCAGAGTCATGGAAGGACTCCTTGTCAAAGACCATGAGCAGAGACTGCTGCAGGGCCAGTACCAGGATTCCCAATATAAAGCAGAAGCCTGGGACCATCTCACCCATGACCTCACCAGTGCCACTGGCATACCCTGAACTAGTGAGCAGGTCAGGCATCACTATGCTGACCTGAAGCAGCAAAAGATGGATCTCTTGGATCAGTGGATCCAAGAGGCAAGGACGACAGTGCAGGTCCCAGTAGTGTGTATCACTCCACTACCTGTTTAATAATTCCCAGGTCATGTATATTATGGAGAGGTATGGCTAAATATTCCTCTTTTGTCCTTCACAGCAGCAAATGAGCGGGCTGTGGACCAGGAGACCCATGGCTGCCGCTTGGAGAGGTTGCGACGCGAGACAGGTTAGTAATACTCTTGCATGTACTGTCATAGGAAATAAATCTAACTGTATTAGTAAGTCAATTGCCTGTATAAAACCTGTATTGTTTAAGGCAAGTACTGCATACACCAGAGAATATGGTAGGAAGAGTCTCATGTAGCTTGTATGTAAATAAAAGAATAATAGCCTGACAATGAAGGTCTAACTGCTGGACTGCGTGTGTTTAATCTGGTATCATATGGTAATGTAGATTTGCAATCACTTAATAGTACTGTTGTATTAAGCACTGTTACCACATTGTGCAACATAAATTAAAAATGTGTAGGAATGTCTGTATATGACTGGTGTAATTCCCAGAGGTCAGCTAGTACAACTGGGAGAAACATAGACAGAAAACAGTGGACAGACAACAAAATCCAAACAGCGCACACAACTGAGATGTGAACTGTTGTATTTTTAGCACACACAGCCATGGTTCAAATCCTGGGAGTGGTAGTAGTCTGCATACAGAATCTTACCCCACAACTGTGCAGAATGTCTAGTATATTGACCCATATCTGATGCCTGTCACCCTGTCCCTCTGGGAAATCAGTGGGGTGATCCCAGATGTTTAGGAAGCAGACAAGAAATACAACTGATTATCACACATCTATAAAAACAAACCTGTCACACTAGTAACTCCCCAAAATGTTATGAGAGTATTAGTCCAAGTATGTCCCATCTACACCCCGATGTTGTCAAACTGGGACCAGAGTGTGTACAGTAACAAAGTGGGATGTAAGTACATAGTACTAATGTGAAATCTGGTACTTTGTGTGGCAACATTCAGGTAGTGCTAACAAACATTGCTCCCACAGGTCTGTCAGATATGAACACTGTGCCTAGAAATAAAAGATTGATACCCTGTACTGGCACTGTTTACTCTGGTATTGTATGGCATTGTGAGTGTTGCAGCTGCTCTGAATAATACGGTATCACTGATCACCATCACCCACACTGTACTACCTGATATAACTGCTTAGGAAATCCTGTATAAGAGTGTTGTAAGTCACTAAAGATTGAAGAGGGCAATATTCTACATATGTCCCGGTTCACCTGTATGTGGTCAACACATGGCCCAAGTATGTGCAAAAAGAGCTGGACAGGTATGTGCATAACATTAATCTGGAATCTGGGAGTATGTGTCGAAACAGATAGTTAGTGTTAACAAACAATTCCTCCACATGTATACCATGTAAGAGGTGTATACTGCAGGTAAAACCAGTTCATGTATATAGTTGTTGATAGCCATATCACTGTCCAAACTAAGGCAATAGGGTAGTGTAGTAATACTTGTAAGGTACAGATAACAGCACTGACTAGGAAAGTAATGTGAATTACAGGAATATACTAGTTGCTAAATGACCCCTCCCCCCACCATATCTCCAACAATACACTAAATACCCACTTCAATTGGTACGTGATGACTTGACTGTAATGTTGGGACATATGTCCTATTGTTTGAAAGTTATTTAAATCTGTTTCACTGCATGTGATCTGTTGAAATACTCCAACATTGGTGGCAATGTGTTATCAATGTATGTGTATGCTGTTGTTATTACCATTGTGGTCCCATATATGCATGTGTTCTGTTTGCTTTGCAACTGTTCCATATCTGGTGTCTGGGTTAATGGGAATATCTTGCATGCTGTTATACCTAATCCTGGAATGTGTTTACGATTACTAACCCACATATGTTGATAAACCAAAAACACCATAGCACGTATGGGAATACTGGTCCCAGCGGACCCACCTGTCCCACTTCAGGTGGACATGGCACCATGCACCAGCACATCTGTAGCCCAACCCAGAATCTTCTCATCCATTGGTCCTGCACCACCTTTGGCTGGAACTGCCACAGGGGATGGGACTCTCCCCCCCAGGAGTGGGAACGGACAGGAAGGTCCGGGTCGTCATGTGTAACAAGCTCAATCAGCAGTTTGGAGATCTGTTACACCAGCTCGAGAGCCGCATGTCACGATTAGAGGGTTGGCCTGGCTCTCCAACTCTGCCCCCAGCACAGCCACCTTCAGAGCTGTGAAGTTGCAGTGGTGACTGCCCATGGGTGGGGACCTCAGTCCCACTGTTTCCACGAAGGGGTTCATGGGCTTCTGATTTCCCAGCACCCCTCCCCATCAAGGTGTTTACCTCACACATGTGTCATATACCGCCCCTGTGTGCATCTTGTAAGTCTTGTCTGTTAACCTACCCAACCTACCTCCCCAAATATACCTACTATCCCACCCCTACATTCAACTCTCACCTGCAAAAAAAGGCCAATTCCCAAAAAATCTTTCACCCCATACATAACTGTCCATTTCACACATGTGTCCACTGGAAACATGTAATCTGATCTAATTGGCATCACAACATATTATTGTTGTCCTCACCCCTCTCTAAGGGAATTGACTGGCCCAATCTACATCTAAATTTAGTTTATATGCACAGCTGTTGCTGTAGAAGAAATGGGCAGCTATGTACCTTCCCTACACCCTCCTTCACATCCCTAGCTATTTACTGTACTGTCTTTCCCTCTTTGTGCCCCTTTTTCACCACTTTCTTATCAACCCTTTTTTCTTTTCTTTTAAAGAAATTAGCATGGAAGTAAGTGAGAGTAAGCACTTTTAAGCAGCATTAAGCGGGTTTAACCTTGTTTGCGTGGGGGTAAGCAATGCCTACACAGGTTAAGAACTGAGGAGCTAAATCAGTATAAGAAACTGTAACCAGACAGCAGTGCCTACCTCTGTGCAAACCCAGTTACAACTGCTTAAAAGTGCCTTAATCACTCTGTATCCAATGGCACTTATTCTGCCCAGCAACAAAATAAACAACCTCTGCAAGTCTTGAACCAAGGGCCCTGCACACCATAGTCAAAATGATTTATCACTAAGCCATGTCAGATGTACATGACCTTGATGTTTTCACAAACATCTAGCACAGTCATTCAACAGTTCAGGAAATGTATTTAAACATGTAGAGGTATATGTGTGTAGATATATATATATATATATATATATATATATATATATATATATATATATATATATATATATATATAAATTGATATAACATATCTATATCTATCTATATATATATATATATATATATATATATATATATATTTATATATATATATATATATATATATATAAACACAGCAATATATATATATATATATATATATATATATATATATATATATATATATATATATATATATATATATATATATGTAGGCATAAATATATATCTATATAGATATATACAGGCATTTATCTCTAGATATAAAAGAGAACATAACAAAAACATACAAGTCCAATGCACTGTTAATGGGGTTGAGGGGGCCCAAACAACATACATCTTGTATGCATAGATATCCCCCCCACAGCCAAACACATCTGCCCTGCAATACAATACCAACTGTTGCAAATCCCATAACCGGGACCTGACACAACATTGGCACAAAATTTTAACAGTACTCCATCCCAACTGTATGATATCAGGCTGGTATCAGTAACATATGCAGTACAGTCTGCCTACCATAGGGAATGAACAATGTGGAAGCAATCAACATTCCTAAGATACATATACACAGACACATATATGCAGATACATACATATATATATATATATATATATATATATATATATATATATATATATATATATAAATATATATATATATGTATGTAATTACACATACACACAGAGGTATGTATAGGAAGATATATAGGTTCATAGGTTGGTACAAGGTATTGGCCCTAGGGCCTATACAAGCCTAGCCATAACAATCCCCTGGCTATTTCTTACCACAGTATTTACTCCCCTGGACTCCTGTCTAGCAGGGTGACTGATATGATCCCCGGGGTGAATTTCCTATCTCCCATCCAATCATCAAGGTTCCTTTTGAAGAGGGCCAAACAGTGCTCGGCTTGACATGTATGGGCAGTCTATTCCAGAGTCTGGGGAGTTTCTGAGTCAGGAGCCTATCCCTCCAGCATGTTTTGTTCATTCTGATGACAAGGTTTAGATCCTGAGAGCATGTGTCCCTGAGGGATTGGGATTTCTTTAAGTGTAGCATGACCAACAGCTCTGGGTTTGACATGGCCTTGTATGTTAAGCAGAGATCGCCTCTGAGTAGACGATATGCGACAAAGCATAGGTGGAGTTTGTTTAGACAGTCAGCATAGGGCATCTACTTTAGGTCTGTGATTCTTTTAGTGAGGTATTTCTGCGGCTTTTCCAGTTGTTGCAGATGTCTTGAGAGGTACATACCAAATGGGGAGTTGTATTCTATAATAGGTCTAATGAGGGATGAGTACAGTGGGACAATGACCTCCTTTTTTCTGGATGAAAAGCTCTAAGTGATGAGGTGTGCCACATAGAAGGATTTCCTGACTGTTGTGGTGATGTGGTTATCAAAGGTGAGCCCACTGTCCACCTGTTTCCCTAAGTCTCTTATCACACTTTCAGTGTTTAGTGTACTGCCACCTATGTGGTAATTCATGGGTACATGTTTTTTTCCCAAAGGGGATAACTATACATTTCCTGGCATTGAGCTTGAGCCCATGGCTCTGGCACCAAACATCTGTTTCTTTAGAAGGTGAACACAATAAGGAAAAGCCACTATGCCTAAATTTGCCACCTTACCAACTGGACACTGTATGTGCTACCCATACAAATAACAATTGTTGCCTGCAACATATATCCACAGAGAGGTCAAAGGATGTAACACCACACACAGGTTTGCATACATATGATACTTTTATTACAGTTAGTTATGCCATTGCCATGCCAATTTCAGCATGCTTTGAAACACATACATACAACTGTGAAGCAAAAGCTGAGTTACTATATATTATGCAGTAGTAGTAAGGTTGCTATATATGCTGCTGTCGGGCCTTCAAGTAGTATAATAGTAAAGGCAGACTGGGCCACAGGATAACAATCAGTCAACAGTAAGTAATGTAGATGTATAGTCCAGTAGCCTCTATCTACACTCTGCACACAATCCCTAGTGGGTAAAGACCTCAGTTAACACAATGGGATGTATCTTTTACATAACAAGGCATAACTGACACCATCACAATCACACTGACTAACAGAACAGTCTGTATGGCAGGAAGCAGTAGTCCTGCATTTACCCAAGGTGAATTGTATGGAAATGTACATCCAGATACCTTAAGGCAGCTTACATGTTGTAACCGGTTAGGTTTGTTATGGTGCATCCCCCCATAGACTGAATAATACAGGGTCATATACTACTATTACATACACTAGACTCTGGAGTGCATAAGGGCACACATGTATTGTGTAGATGAAGCCCACACATATATGGACCCAACCCCACAATATGTGTGGGGGCCACAACAGCAGTGGACTGATGGCAGGAATGGCAGCATGACATACTCACAGCCCACTACATAACAACCCCTGACAGCATGTCATATGTACAAAGCCTGGTATGTAGGTGGAGGACAGAGGCTGGAACACAGGCCCATATGTGAAATACTGTTGTCATACACTAAGCAAGTCACTGGTATTACAGGATAGTCTGCAATATACACTTAGTCAAGAATATGAAGTTAGAAACAGAAATGAATGTACCCATGTACTGATAGCACTCAACACACACACTGCCAGTGATGTATCTGACACAAGACCTATGCGGTGGACAGACAAAACATAATAGGCACAACTCTGGCCATCAAGTGTATAGGCCCACAGTTGAGAGCTATGCAGACAGACTGCATTCCAAGTTAAACTAGTATGTACACACAAACCCTGTAACACTGGTGCTATACAATGCATCAATGCATACAACAACACTACTCACACTTTGTCTGTAGTTCTTGAACCTCCTACACATATGTATCTGGCCTGAGTGTGCAGGTTCTCTTGTAAGATGTATTCCTACTTGCTGTCTGTAACACTGCTGCCCACACACAGGAAGGATGTCCACCATACAGGAAAGGTGAAAGGACCATGCCCACATCATGTAGGGGTTTATAGTAGTTGATTGCCATGATAGTGGTAATTGGGAGTACTACACAGCATGCTGCAGACAGGTAGCAAGTGGAGGACACTGATTTGTAGAGAGGCCATCACCTGATCATGTGCATCACCTACAAAATCCATGCTGCAATCTATTCAAAGCAGCTCGATCCATTTACTGTAGAGAGACCGAGAGAGAGAGAGAGAGAGAGAGTGAGAGTGAGAGAGTGAGAGTGAAAGGCAAAAACAAACACACAAAAAAAAAATCCATCCAGCAAACTATCCAGAAGAGACATCATTCCCACAACAGGTATGTGAAGTATATATGCATGTAATTGACTGTAGTACTTGGTCCATAATAATGGGATAGATGACATGGAAAGATTTATATGTGCCATCAAGTGTTGTTGTTGTAATATTGTTCAGCTGAACAATTGCTAAGGACAATAGAGTCTATCCCTGTGGGTAGTATGCCATACCCATCAACTGTGCAGAGCAGCACTGACTGATGGGATGTAAGCCATCATAGTGTGTGTTGTGTAATGGGAAGCATGTATATTACTGTGACCAATAGCTGGTGGTAGAAGTAATGCCATAATGATGGACACATGGGTTCCACAGCCCACCTCTTGCAGGATAATCAGGTTAACCTGTATTGTAACATGCTGGAATGCCATAGGTGTGTAATAGGGTTACCTGCAATTGTGCCCTACATATAACCCCCTAATGTCAGGCTGTGTCCATATGTGGCACATGTCTGTGTTGTAGCAAGGCAGAACAGTGCAGCTGTGCAGGAAGGTGTTGTAAGATTGTTGACCTGATGTCTGAATGTACCCCATGTATAGGTATGCATATGTGTACACATATCTATATATATATATATATATATATATATATATATATATATATATATATATATATATATATATCTAAAAAAAAATATATATATATATATATATATATATATATAAAATCCACAAATATACGGATACACATGTGTAGACATATACATATATAAACACATATATGCATCATTTATATCTAAACATATATAGATATATACCTATATGCACATATCTACATATATACAAACACACACACAAACATATATGTATGTAAATGCATGCCCCCTATAATACCACCACAGTGCTGCATGCTATGTGCGAGGGAACAGCACACATAGCAATACACACAGATATCTACAGCTGTCAGCGTGTACAACATGGACGGGTATGTAACATGTAAACCCCTTGTTGGGACCACATTGCCCTTGTCTGTGAAGTATGGAACTGGAATATGGGGAAGTATGGCAGGTATAGTTGTGGAGGTGGTCAGGATTGGTAGATATAGAGGACAGCCTACAAAGGTGATATGTGACACATGTGGTGGGTAAACACTCTGGATGGTGTGTGTGGTCTGTGACGTGAAAGTCCCATGGTCCCCAATAAGGACACAATGGGAACAAGCCTCCCACCCACTGCTACTCACAACAGCAGTCCACGTCCCAAAGGGGCCTGGCCTGGAGGCTGAGCAGGAGGAGTATGTGGACCCTGTGAATGTGTACTGGGTGCCTCAAGGTTATGTAGCACATCCCACATGTGTCTGTGGAGCCCATTATGGAACAGACCCTGGACCTGACCTCAGAGGACAAGATCATATCTGCGTGTGCCCCTGGAGGGGGGCAACATCCCCTGAGTTGGTTCCACCTGAAGGTATTGCTGGACCAGTACATGAAGCGGCCCCAGGGTGGGTCCTACATGTGATGTGGCCTGTTAACATGGGCAGATTAGTTTGGAGAGGTGGTTCTGCTGGCCAATAGTACATAAACATGTTCTTGTGTCACTGTTATAGAACATATGTGGGTAGTAATAGTCTACACAATCCTGGAACATGTCCAACAGCATGCATAGATACCCCCAATAACACAAAATGTCAGATGTGCAGCAATCACATAGCAGGCATACCACAGGCATATATGGAACCATAGTGGCCCTGACAATGGCATGCATGTGAATAGTCTGTAACAGGCCAGGAATTATAGTGTCCACACAGGGAACATGGCTACAAACACATTGCACAAAGTCTGGTACAATACAATATCTATCCCACTAGTAGGTAAGCTGTAGCTATACCTATTGAGTTGTGTGTCCAGTTTGTTTTCACCAATATGGTGGGGAGGTGACAGTGATTTGTATTAAGAACTCTGGTAATGTTGCTGCATGACTTGCTCACACCTGTTTCCATCTTTATGTCTTTCAGGCAAGATGTCACATGGAAGGCTTCCAGTTTACTCAGCTGCTGAGAACGACATTGTGGTAAACCACATAATCCAGCCCTACCCTGTCTTGTTTCACCTTGCAGCCCATGAGCAGCAGGAGTGAACTGCCCTGTGGAGCGACCTAGTCCACAGGGTCAATGATGTTGGACTGCACAACCGCAGTTATGAGCAGGTCCGGCATCATTGTTGTAACCTGCTTCGCAAGGCCCGTTGGCATGCTGCTGCAGTCCAGAGGGATCACCTCACAACAGGGGTGGCCATGCCATCCATCACCCCTTGACATGTGTGGAGGAGCTCCTAGCCAGCCTCGTGGCACCTGCCCATCCACATAGCCAACAACTGCCAGACACCATAGTGGAGGTGGGTGCTACCCACACACCAGCTGAGGAGCATGTAGGTAAGGCCACAGGGCACATCAGTAGACCACTGTTGAGTATACATCCACATATGTACAGGTAGATCATGTATATCTGACATGTCATGGATATAGTTTGTTGCTGCATAGTAGTGATAAACAGATGTGCATATATGGTAGTATTGTGGACATGTACTGTCGATGTATTGTAATGTTGCACCCACCCAGTAGCAATCCCACAGGTGTGGCCACTAACGTCTCATCTCTCACCATCTTATGTAGGTCCCTCCGGTATACCACCAAGGCAGCAGCCTGTACCTGATGAGTATAGTTTATGTTGATGCTTGCCAATACACCAGGCATGTAAGGGCTATGGTATATTCCGTGCACGCATCTAACACACCTACCCAGAATGCACGCTGTATGTGTGCACATATTGTTGCTGTTAAATGCACGGCATCACAGTGGTGACCATGATGGGGTATTGGAAGGGTATGTCAGACACCGGCAAGATAACTAACATCCTGTCATTGTGAAATGTGTCCACAGGGAGTAACATAATGGTGGGAGACATGGCCTACAGTAGGGAGATGTTTAAAACATTACCCATGTACAGTGCAACACCAGTGTATATACCTGTAGGAAAATGGCAACTGTTGCAGAGCTACACTATGGCATAATGTTTTACTGTGGTACACTTTATCAGCTGGGACTAGGCTGTAACATGTGGTGTTTAGTGTGTGGGACACTGCAGACTGACACACATGTGTAGGCTTTACTTATCAAGCATCTGCACAAAGGCTGAAGGTGGGGGGCTGTCAGCATGACACACCAGTGCACTGCAGCAGGGATCCTAAGGATGCTAAGAATGGCTGTATCTGCACATAGTCAGGTTCAGGAACTGTGGCAGATGTAATCCTAATCCCACAGCAATAGTGATGGCAGTGTGTGAACACCAAGGGATGTGCACATGAGTAGACCTTGCAATCATGCAGGTTAGGGGGACATCTGTAGGGAAGACTGAACATAAACTGGCAAATGCAGATGGCCCATGCTAGTATACCCCTGCCAGAAGTAGTTACTTCTGTAGTGCACATAACAATAGGTGCAACAAATCATCATGATAAGGGTGTGTACACATATGCCCACACAGAATGTATGCATCATGATCAGCATCCACACACCTAGCACACTCCATAGACACTGCATGTGAAATTACAGGGCATATGTCACATATCGGACTTGGGTCTATATTGAATTAACGAAAATCCTCTTGTGAGAATATGTAAACATCGACACATATACAGTGAAGCGGAAGAAGAGTGAACGTCCAGAACCACGAAGATCCGAAGAGCGAACTGCCATAGTTGCCCACGGCAGTAGGTGATTTCCTTATCCGGTATAGCTCCCTAAGGTAAGTGTGCGATAGTTATTGACCTTAGGGTTAGGGTGCGGGTTAAGGTAAGTGCATATGTAGTGGTATGTTTAACTTAGATGTTAGGGTTAGAAATAGGGTTAAGTTTAGTGTATATATTGTAATGTAGTTGAGTAGCAGAGTATATACAGTAATATTTTTTTTTACTTTTCGGGTGTTGTTTTTTATAGTTAGATGTATTTGTGTGTCATGTAGGTTTTATTAGGATATGGGATATGTAGGTGAAATGTAGGTATGGGTATAGTGTGTTTTTTTTATTTTGTTTGGGTAGGCAGTATGTAGCGGGAGGTGGAGATGGCCAACTATGGGGATTTGACGTTTTGTATTTCGCAGTTTTGAACATTCTCTGTCTTTGTGTATTGCTGTTTATGTGTCAACATTTACTTATTTGCACAAGAGGATTTTTGGTAATTCAATATAGACCCATCGGACTCATGTACTGTTTATATGTGCGGTGATGTGGTCCCATGGCAGATCAAGGAAGGGTGCGTCATATCAATAAGGGTGTGTACACATCCCATAGCCATGGTATGCTCTGACGGTTGTCAGCGTAATAATATTGCATTGGCCATACATGGCCCGCTGATGTTGAGAGCTGTAAATCAGACATCAGGCATTCACAAATGACATCTGTCCACATATCATCCCAGGTATGTGTTGCTGAAAAACATAGGGGCCATGAGCATTAAAGCTGACGTAACTGACACAGTACTACACATTCAACAATGGGTTGTACTCCTGTGAAGTGTGGCGCACAGTACAGGGCAGGGTGCAGAACAGTTGCACAACAATACTGTCTACATGGGTGCAATGGTATTCAGGGGAAGGGGAATCACCTAGTAGCACAGCACATGCATCACACACATGTATACTGTTGCTAACATGGATTGACTATAGCTGCATTGCATGATGTTGTGTACTATGTTATGCATGTTGACAGATGGGTAATAGGAGGACTGTGTGTACTATCATTGTGCAACCTCACCTGTATGTATGTGTGTGTGTGTGTGTGTGTGTGTGTGTGTGTGTGTGTGTGTGTGTGTGTGTGTGTGTGTGCATCCTGATGGGTGGTTAGTTTGTCTGTAGGGTCACTCTGGTGAAGTGGAGGGAGGTTGATTCATGTAAGATGCATGTGTGCATGTGTGTGTGTTTGTGTGGGTGTCCATGTATGCACATGTGTGATTGTGGGGTTGTTCATACAGCAGTATCTCCCTTTGGGATCATGCAGTACATGCACATGGACTGCCACATGAGACACCAGGAATACTTGTCATGTATGCAATCACAGGACATCTGATAGTATAAGAAGGTCTGTAGCATGGAGCAAGCATTGAGAGGGAAGGTAGACACCAGATATACCCTTAATATCGCATTTAGCAGAGACGTGACTGACAACCCACGTATGCAGCACTACAGATGCATTAGGGAATTGCTAGACAACATTAGGGAGTGTATCCATATATTACAGTTGTCACATGATAGGCTGATTGAGCAGTATATCTGGCATGTACTGAGCAATACATACAAATGACAATCCAGTGTGTGATATTATGGATTGAACATAGTAGTCCCTCACATATAGGGGCCATGCTCATGATGTCCAGACATACACAGGGTGAACACTAAATGACAGCAGTGAGGCCATGTAAAACCACTCCCCTCAGGTCAGGGAGGAAATGGAGTAACAGGTCATGTGTTGTGATCACTTGTCTAGGCATTTAGATGAATGATACATTAATGAGTGGTATCAATGAGTGTATGTTACCAAGCTGATGCAGGATAGAGAATGCATGGGAATATACGTGGGACTGTCTGTAAAGTCATGGGCAGGTAGTTAAGGTGGTGTGTGTGTGTGTGTGTGTGTGTGTGTGTGTGTGTGTGTGTGTGTGTGTGTGTGTGTGTGTGTGTGTGTGTGTGTGTGTGTGTGTGTGTGTGTGTATATATATATATATATATATATATATATATATATATATATATATTTATGTGAGTACTGTTATGCAATGTTGTGCAGGTCTTAAAGTGCATTTATTGTTTTCCCCCAACAGGTGGCAAGGTGGGTCAGGGTCCCGCCTGCATGCAATCTGATGTTGTCCATACAGACACTGAATATGATGATAGTACTGTTGAAGCACAGGTAGGGTTGACAGGGGATGAAACAGTGCCATCATTTGACATCTCTTTTTTAGTCACCCCAACCCTGCACACAGTTTCAGTGCCTATACATACCCCATCACCAGTGGCCATAGCAGACGGACAGCTGGCATTTGGTGACAGTGCACAGGAAAGTGTTGTAACTATGCCTACTGTGTCTGGTCACAGCATACATAGCCAGATGTCTGGCAGGGCACCACATAAGCAGATGTCCCAGGGTGCTCGTGGTAGGGCTGCTGGTCATCATGCCCCTGGCAGACACAACACAACTGGTACCAGCAGGCGCATGTTTTAGGGTGTAATGGCAGTGCAGGCATGTATGGAATGTTACAGCAGACAGGCCCTGAAGCTGTAGAGGGCTGCTCTCACATCTTCAAGTGACAACTTCCGTGAACTGTCTGATGCCATCCGTGCATAAGCTGAGCTCATGGATAGATGGCCTGGTGAGATGATGACCCTCATCAACAGTGGTTTGCCCATGCCTGAACATGTGCAGCGATGGCTGCGTAGACTTAGGCCAGAAATGCCAAAAGCTTGGCAGTCAATGTGGATGTGCTAGGACACCAAGAGGCTCCCATAGTGGAAGTATCGGCCCCAGCACTGTGGGGGGGGGTGCTGTCCACACCACAGCAGGCCATGAGCACGTGGTCCTGGCCAGTCCCAGGAGGAACCTGGTTCCAGCAGACATCTGTCATCATCAGGGAGAGTAGCACATCGAGACCTGTACCTGGACATGCCCATGGAACCCCTGGCAGGCACAGTCCACATGTCTATGGCTGGAGGCAGTGAACCGCACACGTTGCCAGGTATGGTCTGCAGCTTTCCATAAATACCTGTGTAGGACAACCACATGGCAGAACTGTGTGCATGCATACAAACACAACATACAAACACACCTAAAGCAATCCCATACCTACACACACCACATCACCACGCCCAGTTCAGCTCATTACACCCCTCACCCACTCACATGGTGCTAAATGTATGGCCCACTCTTGGCCTCTGGAAAACCAACAACACATCTTGTACATATGATGATACATGTGCCACATCCCTGTCATCCATACCATCAATGCAGGGACAAGCTAATATGGTTCTGATGCACACAGTGTCTGTACTACAGTGTACCAAAGTACTGCAGTGCAACATGTTGTCAGGAATAAAGATTAATGCATACATGTCAGGTAGTGTAGCCATCCAGCAATGATGCATTATAGATGTTAGTAACACTGGTTAATTGTGGTCTCTATAATGTTATCCATTTGTGTTGTAGGTGTACATGTGTCAGCATGAGGATGGTCTGCAGTCATATTTCACAATGGGGTATGGCACTGTGGTGACACCATGGCTGTGACATATCTGGGGTACAGTTGAACACATGTCACAGGTATGTATAACAGTTATTGTCCTTGCCACATGGACAGGTGACCCGCTGGTACGTGTATAATCTGCAACCTGATGTAGACCCATCCACATACATGCACACTCTTACTTGGCAACACTGGGACTAGACCCCTACCTAGGTATGTAGTGATACTGAAGTGTGTGGCTTTCATTGCACACACCACACATCATTTAGGGTGAGGTGTGTTCCAGGTTACATGTTACATGCAGAACATCCCCAGACATATACAGTATGCTAATTGGGGATATGATGGGTGTATATGGACAATACATATTGTGACATACCTTCATATACACATTATCAGACACATAACAGGCAGACACACGTCCAAGAGACCTGTGTCTATCGCTTCTAACTAACCTGACCATGTTTCCAATGTGTTACAGGTATGCTGCAAACAGCACATGCATAACTGGCTTGGTTTGTGGTATCAGTTACCTGTATGGTTGATGGTGACAGTGGTAACCATAAAGTGGTACATGGAACATATATCGGGTGTACTTTTTTGTAATGACAGTGTAGACAGCACCGACATCCCACAGTGGATATTATACTACCTGAAACCCATGATGACACTCTGACATACCCACCATCACACATTGCCAACAGCTGCGATACAACGCATTGTATATCCCAGCAGTGGTACTACAGGGATATGCATCTAATGCACATGTCACAGGCATAGTAGGGTGTTGCATTGTCATGCCTCACCTATGGGCAGCAGCAACAATTTCTGTACTACTGTGTGGCAATGGGTATTGTAATAGGAGTATGTGGCCTCAGAATGCTGTGCCCTACAGATATACGGACATGCACACATACACACACTTGCCAGAACTCAATAGGTATCCCATGCCTATCAACCCATTTGTACAGTACTGTTGTGCTGGTATTGCAAGGCTTGTGTAACCGGTATGGAGAGGAGCTTAACAGGGTAAATGTAATGTCCCATACAGCAGCAGCCACAACTAACTATGGCAATGGGTGTTGCGGTGGTTGTGAAGGTCCTAATGGAATTTCCAAGTACAGGTGTGATAACACACAGACACAGCTATACTTAGTAATGCACACGTACACATGTCTCAGTACTGGGGTGCATCACTGCAGGTGGTCATAGCTGTGTACCTAGCTATTGTCCAAGGAGAGATGGGTTGTGTAGGGGATGTGTGTACAATGGTATCCTGCCACCAGCCATGTGGCAGCAGGCAATCTATCCACAGACACTACTGTGATGACCCTCAGTGTGAGAGTGACATGCATCAGGCAATCCTCAAGATGCCTCCGGCACATGGCCACTGAGGTGATCAAGTTGACACATATGCAACATGCATTACAACAAATGGTTAGTGTCTGTGATGGAGACCTTTACCCAAGCATGTTCTGTTGACTGTGGTAGTGTAGTGGAGGTACCTGTGGCATGTGGTGCGTACAGGGTGTTGTCTTCTATATGTACCAGTTCTTACACAGCTGGCCAGACATGTCAGTGTCAATCAAGCTTAGGTTGCTTGTACATATCCCAGCTGGATACCTGCCATTTGCACATCTGTACAGGGACTGACAGTCATCAGCTTGGCAAGTAGCTATGCAGTAGGATGAATGTGTTGACAGATAGACGTTTGACAACAATATGTATGCCATAACTACATGTCAGAAGCCCTCACTAACATGTGCAATACAGATGCTAGTCTACAGTTACAATCCACATGTCGGATCATTATCCAGTAGGGGTTATATACTGTGATACAGCTCACACACCAGGGATACAACTGGGTGGCGTCAGAGTCTATCTATGCCTGCAGGTGTGCCTGTTTTCAATACTGCATTAAGCACTCTACTCTTGCCTGCGTAAGCACTGTCAACAGTAGTACCGCCATGATACACTACATGCCAATGTGACAGCACGTGTCTTGGGCTACTACCCCTGTATATAACACATTCACATAGATAACAGTGCTGTACAGGCCTCATATACATTTGTGTCCCAGACATGGCATTCACACCCCTTGCTACTGTAATGACAGCACATAGGCGCATGTATTGTACATGGCATTACATACATTTATTACAGATGTCATTACCCTGCTATGTTATCATACTGGGTGGTGTGAACTGGTTACCAGAGCTAAGCAATGTTAGCAGGTATCAACATTGCTGGAATATAACAGCTAAGCTGATTTCCACACTGGTAAGCAAAGCATAAGTGCCCGTACATTTACCCGTAGCTTAGCACTGCTTAGCTTTGCGCAAACCCATGCAAACATGCACTGTAGTGACTAAAGCTGCTCAAAACTGCCTTAACCACTCTGTATCCGAAAGTTCTTGTTCTGCACAGCAACAAAATGCACAGCCCTTGAACCAAGGACCCTGTACACTATAGTCACAGCACTTAACCACTACACCATGACCACTGTGAAGACAGCTGTTGTTTTTCCACTATATCTGTCAATATACATATTGATTAGCATTGAATAATTGTCTTTACTTCCACAATTGTGTAGTACTTGTTATTAATATGACTGTTGCATCACATATGTTGCTTTATCATAATGTACACATAGCAGACACATATGGTGAGATACATCCGGGAGGGTATACACAACCATGAGGCTTACACATGACAGGAATATGGATATATACAAATAATAGGTTGATATATGTCTACATGTCTGAAAACACATCTGTATAGTGCAACATATATGTGGCCATGTGTACATCTCTTCGTATATACATATAAATATGTCTATATGTGCATATATATATATATATATATATATATATATATATATATATATATATATATATATATATATAGCTATATATGTAAGCACATCCTATGGTACAGATATGCCTATTTATGTAGATATATATGTAGATATCCATAAGTATATGTGCAAATGTATCTCTATCTGTATATGTGTAGACATATATTCCTGCGTATATGTATATATCTGAGGGTTTATATATATATATACACACATATACATATCCATCTATGTATGTCAATATGAATATGTGTAGATATCTATATAGATATATGTATAATTATATATACATATATGTTCACCATATATCCAGAACATGGAGTGGAGTCCTACCTCAGCCCCAATAGTCCCAAACTCTTAGTGCAAGGGGATGTCAGGTATGTATTGCAGGTATATATGTAAACTATTGCTACTATAATATGGGGTTGTCTTCCCAGACATGTTGTGTGTGGGTGGTCGCATCTGCTTTTAACATGTGCACCATTGGCTACTGACAGACATCCTAAGGACATCATAGTACAGTACCACTTCTAGCACAGTAATGATCATGTGGACTACAGCAGAGATATGGCCAATAAATGTGGATAGTCTGACACACTCTGGTCAGTCCAGAGGTATACACAGAACCCCTTAGTGCAAGACATGTGGACCAAGCCTGACAATGTGGATGTTAACAGCCATGTAGATGGGTATATCACGTAAATACTGGTATACATTTGCCCCCATAGGTTAAGCATTCACACACCCCTGTCTGTCCTGACACATAACCGCTGGTACAGAGGTGACATGGTCACATACTTCCCACTGGTTAGTGGCATACATCTGTACAGCATCCCACTGCTATGTCAGAAATTCATGACTGTTAGGGTGACCTGGCAGCAGTACATCTGGCAAGCATCTGGACATAACATCACACTGGCTAAGTACAGTAAGCTGCTAAGCATGTAACAAAGCACTGTGCAGGCAACAGGCATACTGCCACGACACTGGCCTACATTTCTTATGGGGGAATACACATGTATCCACATATATAGCAGGCTCTACACTCTTGTCACAGCACAGAGTAACAGTCACCTGTATGAAAGTGCATAACCACAACCAATGTGAACACAGCCACAGCCACATATGGTAAGCTAGCATAATATTACAGTATATGGACTATCTGATCAACACCATCCTCATATCTACCACTCACACACTAACCTTACATATACTGGGCCATTACACAGTGTAGTCTGATGCCTCTCTGTGGTATGGGACATAGGTATGGGACATATGTGTGTTTGGACTTACAAACTTGTAATCTGATAGGGTAACATACACTGGAGCAGCATGTAACATCAGATAGAACAGGACCAAGAACAATGACATCTACCACAGTCTGTACACAGGCCAAGGTACATATTCACAATACACACACTGTTGACAATCATCATATGTGCACAGACCTCAGCACTGTACACTCAACCACAGAATGCCCATGTTATGTCCTCAAATATAACCCCTACTATACATAACATGTGTAGCAGCCTGATATCTCACTGGCTTGTTATCAGATATGATGTCAATACATTATGGTGTACATAACATATGCACCTCTTTCTGCATGACATATGTACAAAGGTTGTCAGAGTTGTGGTTGGAGGCACAAACACAGTGCCAATATTGACATGTTGCTGTGATACCCTCATACATTTACTGTTGTAACAGGATTTGTTGTGACATATCTCCTATGAGGGTTATGAAGTCAGTAACTCCCATGGCTGTCACCATGTACTGATTGCAATCCTCACACTATGCTTCTACCATTCTCAGATAGGCACTCTGTGAGTAACACAAGAAACAAAATGCACCACACACTGCCCAGTCTGCAGATGACCATACAGATGGGGGGTTCCTCAAAAACATAGCACTGTCATGACAGGTATTAAAACATGTAGACCAGACATATCCACACACACCCTGTTAAACCAACATTACTCCAAATGCAGAATAGCAACATTTACATTCTGTAGTCATGTCAGTCACATCCCCCTTCTGTGTGTTGGCCTGTTTCCACAGTGTATTTTGTTAGAGGTAAATCCCCACTCCATCTTTGATGCTGTTTGCCAAACACCAGATCTAGGTCCTGCTCACAGGGAATGAAAAGGCCTAACACCAACATGATGTTCCTAGACAATGGAGTGTGTTTCCATGCAATTGGCTATGGGAATGTTACCACAGCTGTTCCACATGAAATCAGCTAGAGGAGGGCTGCAATTCGTGCAGAGGCCATCAGATGATCATGAGCATCACTTATGAAATACATGCTGCTGCCTAAGCAGGGCAGCTGTAGTTCTTCACATCCAACAGAGAGGGAGTGAAAGAGGCAGAGAGAGAGAGAGACAAAGTAAGTCAGGGAGGGGGTGGGAGGGTAAAACCTAAGCATGTTTGTGTCACACACCTACCAGTACAGGGTATCAAACTCCTGACTGACTATGTATTGCTATCACATCTATGCAGTTATTGCAGCAACCACATAGGTTCATAGGCTCATAGGTTCATAGGTAGGTACTAGGCTATTGGCGCTAGGGCCTATATAAGCCTAGCCAAATGATACCCTGGCTTTTGCCACCCAAGAAAAGTATTTTCCTGTGCCCCTGTCAAGCAAAGCCACAGAAGTGATCCCCGGGGTGAAACTCCTATCTCCCATCCAAACATCAAGATTTTTCTTGAAGAGTGCTAATGAGGTGCTTTGTTTGATATAGATAGGTAGTTTATTCCAGAGTATGGGAAGTCTCTGGGACAGGAATCTATCCCTCCAGCATGTTCTGTTTATTGTGGTGACAAGGTTTAGGTCCCTAGAGCGTGTAGCTCAGAGGGATTGGGATTTCTTTACATGGAGCATGTCCAACAGCCCTGGGTTTGACATAGCTTTGTGTGTTAGGCAGAAATTGCCCCTGAGTAGGCAATATGCGACAGAGTAAAGCTGGAGATTTTTGAGATGGTCTGCATAGGGCATCTGTTTGAGGCTTGTAATCCTGTTTGTGAGGTATTTTCTGTGGCCTTTCCAGTTGTTGTAGATGTTTTGTGAGGTACATACCAAAAGGGGCGTTGTACTCTATAAATGGTCTAATGAGTGATGAGTAGAGGGGAACAATGACCTCTTTTTTCCTGGATGAGAAACCTTTTGTGATGAGGTGTGCCATGTAGAAGGATTTCCTGACTATTATGGTGATGTGATTATCAAAGGAGAGACTACTGTCCACCTGTGTCCCAAGGTCTCTTATCACACTTTTGATGTTAAGTAGATTACCACCTATGTGGTAGTTCATGGGTACAGAGTTTTTACCAAAAGGGATGACAATGCACTTTTTGACATTGAGCTTGAGGCCATGGCTTTGACACCAGGCATCTATCTCAGTGAGGCTCTTTTATAGGATGTCCACATCATTAGGAGCTTTGATTATGGCTCCTAGTTTGCAGTCATCTGCGAACTTTGTTAGCCAAAGACCTTCTGTGTTAGCCTGTACTTCACAGAAGTAGATACTAAACAGGAGAGGACCTAGGACCGAACCCTGTGGTACTCCACTTGTCACTGGTCTGAAGTTGGATTTAGAGTCTGCTACTTTCACAGTGTGTGTTCTTTCAGTGAGCCAGTTGGCAACCCATTTTGTGACATAGGGATTTATACCTAGTTTAGTGAGTTTGTCTATAATTCCAGAGTGGGGGATGGTGTCAAAAGCCTTGGTGAGATCTAGATAGGCTATGTGAACCATCTTGCCCTCATCTATGGCTTTGGTGTCCGCTTCAAAGAAGTCTATCTGGTTTAGGAGACATGATCTGCCTTTTACAAACCTGAACTGTAGGGTCCTGAGTTTGGAGATTACCAATGTCATTGTTTATAATTTCCATGATGATACACTCTATAGCCTTGCAGACCAGGCTCATCAGGCCAATGGGGCAGTAGTTCCCAGGGTCCATGGTGGCTCCTCCTTTGTGGAGTGGGATAACAGTTTCTGTGCTCCATTCAGTGGGCACAAACCCTGAGGTGAGGTTATGATCAAACATGGTACTTAGGTGAGGTGCCAGTTCGCTCTGTAGTTCATGTAGAACACAGCCTGGGATGTTGTCAGGTCCCATGGATGCTGTGTTCTTGGCTTTGGAGAGTGTGTTTTTTACCTGTGCAGCTGTGATTCAGGTACTTTGCATTCTTCCGGTATATAGATGGGCCCTTTAGGGGATGAGAGAGGGGTAAAGTTAGCACTGAACCTATCTGCGAGGATGTTGGCAATATCAGTTGGTTCTGTATATTTAGTGCCATTGTGCTGTAACTCAGAGCAGATCTGAGTGTTGCCATTGAAATTCTTGACATAGCTATAGAATGCTTTGTGGTTGTCTTTAGAATCAGTGGCGATTTTGTTTTCGTAATTAGCTTTGGAGGATTTTATGAGGGATCTCAGTTTCTTACTGAGGCTGACCACGGAGTTCCTCCAATCATGGGATTTTACTCTATTTTGCAACAGTTTATTTCTTCTGTTGTAGAGTTTGTTTAGAGCAGGTAGGTACATAGTGTACATGTTGAGGAGCTGTCCAAACGTATATGTGATGGTGAGTGACATCTGCAACAGTGATATGGTAGCGATACAGTAGGTGTAGTACAAGTACTTGTCCACATGAACAGGTGTCAGCAACAACACAGCCACACTCTCTCAGGGACTTACACACATTAACACACTTGGCAGGGTAAGGAATACACTTCCTAACTAGTTAGTTTGCCACAATACAGTACTATGCAGGTATCACATGCACCACAGGGGTTATCCAGAGGTTATATGGGCAAAGGGTATGTGGAGGTGTCTGACATCAGACAGCATGCTTCAGTATGCCAATGGGGGTTGGACTGAGTGTGAATGTAGTCAAAAGCATCATACACCACACACACAGACACAGGGTGCTAGTATTGGCATGCATGAGTGCATTGCTTCATGGGTGTGTAGTGGTTGACTGTGCCAGAAGGCTATACAAGGCTAAGTGAAGGGTATAACTTGGCATCAGGCTAGATGACAATGGTCTACAGCGTGGCTCAGGGGTGTAGTGTCTGGATTGCCCCATACAGGTGAGTATTGTATTCAACATCCAGTCACCTGGGTAACTATTGTGTGTGGCCATTGCTGTTCAATGCTTGCCATGTATGTGTCGTTTAGACCATGACATGGACACTGTCTGGGATGTGCACACATCCCACATGCATGTACAGTGACATGTGGAACTGTACTTGGAGTGTCTGGCCCATGTTGTGTACACAGATTGCTATAATCAGATGTGCCTGTCCTGTCCTCATGTGTTGAGAACAGGTAATGGACAACAGGTTGACCCTGTACCTACATTGATAGCATGATACAGGTATTCCCTGATGTCAGTGGCATCTGTCCATACAGGGCATGTGTATGAGGCATGGCATGTCCTTTGTGTGTCACATTTGATTGCACCACAAGTGTTGCATGCATCCAGTGGGGAGCATACTGAAGGCACACTGTCTGCATCGATGTGCATATTGTACTGATGGACAGGGTGCCATGCTCTCTGTAGTCCATTGCATTCACACCATGGTTACTATCTGTGGGCAATATGCAGGGTACTACCAACATAGCAACTGTTGCCTAGGCAAGTGTGTTTGTGTATGAGACATGGGTTGAGAGTGTTCTCTGTGTAATACAAGGGTTGCTACCTTTGTTCGCCAGGCCTTGATGTCACATGTAGGGGTATGGATTGCCACCCCAGCTTTTCAGCTATTTAACATCTGTTATCCTTGTAAGGTGGACACTGTGACATATAATAGGGCCACCATATAAAATATTTGCAAAACTCACTCCACAGTGAGTCCAGTTGTTACACACACACAACCACCTCCACACAGGATACGAATGGCAAAAACAGACAGGCAAACACACACACACACACACACACACACACACACACACACACACACACACACACACACACACCTGCCATGTCTGGGATTAGAATTCCTAGCTAACTAGTTTATTACATGATAGCATTATGCAGTTATAGGATGCACCTCAGAGACTATGGGAGTACCCCTTCCCCAAAGGTGGATTTCTCAGTGACTGACATCAGCAAGCTTGCCAATGTAGGATATTTGAATTGTAGTGAGTGTGACTAGCCTAAAAAGCATTAATCCCTACACAAACACATTTGTCATATGTGGTAATAGAACCCCTGCCAAATTACTATAGTACACTACAGCATTAAGCTTTTACAGGATGCACCACAGAGATTACGGAGCTATTTTTTCCAATGGTGTATTTCACAGTGAATGACATCAGCAGACTTGCTAAAGTAGGACATTTGATTTGTAGTGAGTGTAACTAATCTGGAAAGCATTGCTCACTACACAGACAGAGATGCACAAATGCACACATTTGCCATGTGTGGGATTATAGTTCCTCCCTAACTAATTTATCACATTACAGTTATTGCGCAGTTATAGGGCATGCCACAGAGATTATTGGGCTACATTTTTCCAAAATGTGTATTTCACAATGAATTTCATCAGCAGCCTTGCCAAAGTAGGACATTTGAATTGTAATGAGTGTGACTAGCCTAAAAAGCATTGCTCTCTACACAGTTGCTATGTCTGGGATTAGAACTTCTACCAAACTAGTTAATCACACTACAGCATTAAGCAGTTATAGGACATGCCATGGAGATTACTAGGCAAGACTTTTCCCAAAGGTGTATTTCACAGTGAATGACATCATCAGCCTTGGCAAACTAGGGCACTTGAGTTGTAGTGAGTGTGACGCCTAAAAAGCATTGCTCCCTACACAAAGAAATGCACACAAACATCCACACTTGTCATGTGTGGGAATAGAACCCCTACCAAAGTACTATATCACACTACAGAATTACACTGTTATAAAATACACCACAGAGATTACTGGGCTTCTTCATTCCCCAAAGCTGTATTTCACAGTGAATGACATTAGCAGCCTTGGCAAAGTAGGGCATTTGCATTGTAGTGAGTGTGATTAGCCTAAAATGCATTGCCCCCTCCACAAACAGAGACAGACACAGTTGTCATGTCTGCAGTTAGAACTCCTACCTAAGTAGTTTAGTATACTACAGTATTACACAGTTTTAGGACGCACCACAGAGATCACTGAGCTATTGCATTCCCAAAGGTGTATTTCAAAGGGTATGACATCAGCAGGCTTGTCATAGCAGGGCTATGGGGAGGGCAATGTGTGTGCATGGGCCATAACCCATTCATCTAAAGGTTGACACAACACACGCAGGCACAAGCAGGTTTATATTCTGCAGGTACATGTATACAACTGCTAGATGACTACTGCCTTGTATAGTCATGTTGCACGGATAGCACTTGCACCACATAGTCTGTAAGACTGATGGATACCAGTGGCTAATTTCTACAGTGAGTGACATTTAGACATCATGTGGTTGTAGCCATTTGGCTGTGTGCTGGGGGGACAGGCCTCATGATGGATGGCTCTTTCTCACTGTCACTCTCTTCCACACATCCATGTATGTCTACTTCTGGCATATTATAGTGTGTTGTCCTTGGATAATTGTCTGTATTCTTATTCAATGTGCATGCAAAGCATAACTGGTGCTTATTGAGGAGTGTATGCTCTAACATCTGCAACTGTCAGATATGTATGGTCCACTGTTGTTTGCTGACATGGGCTTAATTTGTTTAAGTGTGTGAGTATGCCCAGTATGCCCTCAGTATGCCCTTCTGTATTGAATGTGTGGATCCATTCCAGGTAGTTTGCGCTCCAGTGCAGACCTTAGTGTTGTACACCTTCAGGTAGAAAACTGTTTCTTCAGGGTATCTGTAGATCATTTGGCAATATGGGGTCAAACTGTGCAAGGGATAGTGCGTACTGTAGAGGATTGTGCCTGTGCTGCTTCTGCTACATGTGTACTCTTATACATTGTGATGTTTTATTTCCTCAAGTACTGTCAGGTGGACATTCTCACTCACAGTGATGTCCTGGGGAACAAGGTTGAATGCAGCTGTGTCCAGTATTGTGGACAAATGCCTACATATTCATGGAAAGTTATGCCATTCTGGAGGGGGAGCTGCAGACACTTGCTGCTGGGTCTGTGTATCCTGTTCAGCACCTTGGTACAGTGCTGACAGAGAATCCTATACTTGTACCTCCATCAAAATGACAGTATGGCCTTATTTTGCTGTGGCAATACCTCACAGCTCTACAGATTCACACAGGTTATCCAGAGGCAGGGGTCACAAGTCAGGATATTAGCCACACATTTATGTGTTTGCAGCCAGGGATAGTATTTTCACACAGGTGTGTGTCGGACCTTGCTTATTCCATGCTGCCCATGCTCCCACCCCCCTATCATTCTATCCTCTTCCATACATTATGCATACATTCTCTGATACTTTCCCTAAGGTTATCACCTCATCACATCTGTATTTTGGTGTTGTTCCACAGTTCATGCAGTGGGACATGGTGGACATCTTACTGTGGTTTGTCCACATGGCCTTGTATATGGCTTATGTGGAGTGTGTTATGTTGTTATTTGGGTATCCATGACATAACATGCATTGGCAGTACACATGAGATACAGGCCTTTGGCAGAGGCTTGTAGGCCATTTGGTGGTGATCCGGGCCAGCTGTGGCAGACCATTGCATTCTGTCAGTCCTACAGTCCCAAACTGCCATACAGTATATTCCCCTGGGGTGACAGGGTAGGTGTCCTAGTTGTTCATGCCAATACTTTCTATCAGTATTGATCAGGTGGTGTGGATGCTGACAGGGTGCTACCTACAGCTAGGGACACACCTGCATGGGACACCTGCACTGCATGCTACATTCTTTTTCTATTGCCATACACAGGTGGAGGTCATAATGTACCCATTCCCAACAGCAGGGATATGACCAAAGATGTACCCGTGTGTGGCGTTTGGGTGATCTGGGTGCATGTGTGCTATGGACACTACTTCCATCTGACTCACAAATATGCATGGGGCATTCCAGTTATGCTGGCATGTGCAGGTACATCAGCTGTTTCACAATACATCAGTCCTATCATCTTTGTGATCTGCAAGTGCTGGGCCAGACGACACTGGTATTCCCTACTACAGGCCCAGATAATGTGATGCATACCTGTATGTACAATTCCAAGTGTGTGTCCATTTCAAAGTTACATATTATATACTGTATGTCTGGGGTACTTTTCCCTGTGTACTACTTGTATATCTAGCCCAACAGCCATGCCATGTCCATCTTTCAGATTTTGACACATATTACCACCATACATTTACAATGGCTTTCTGCTAGCATGTGTTATACTGGTGGGAATTGTCTTTGGCACTGCAGTTGTGAGGACTTAGCCCTGTCATCGGCAGTAGTGGGCAAAAGCCACCAGGTCAAACCTCAACATGCATACATACTGACCATTCTCACACAGTATGAAACACACACCAACCTAACACACACATACCTGCATATTGTACAAATGATACAATCTATCCTGCTACCTTGGCCACCTCTGGTCATCTGTGCTCCACTGGTATTATACCTACACATACATGTTACTACATTTCATAGGATTGGGGGGCACACCTGACTGTTACTTCATGTCTACATAGGATTGGGGGGCACACCTGCCAGTTACTACATGTCTACATAGGATGGGTGGACACACCTGCCTGTTACTACATGTTTACATAGGATCGGGGGGGGCACACCTGACTGTTACTACATGTCTACATAGGATTGGTGGGGCACATCTGATTGTTTCTACATTGCTACACTGGATTGCAGTGGCCACACCTGAAACTTGTACACATTTTCTATGACTGTACTGGTATGTCAGGTACTCCATTTCACTCTGTTGTCTAACCTATCATGCTGACTAGAGGCATATCAGTGTACTACAGGTTTTAGGTTTGATTGACCTACATATTAGTTTCTGACTTCCTACCCTTCAGAACTACTATCCCACTGCCTGACCTGATGTAGTCTGTCTGTGTAGGCCTAGGGGGGAGTTACCCATAGGCATCATTCAGAGCCCATAGCACAGCCTTTGTTTGTGTTTGTCTACACCTGTCCTGCTGGCTGAGACTGATGTTGGGTATGTGCACCTCCCTGACTGGCATGTGTGTGTCATATGGATACACGTGTGGCACAGCACATTTCCTGAGGTGGGTTTTGTCACCATGTGCAATACTGGCTACTGTGGTGACACCAGTATTTGTCACAGATCTCATGCTGCCATTATAGGTGTCTACTATCTGCTGGCATCCCATTCAGCCACCCGATTCCCTTGCATGCTCTCATCCATACCATAGATACAGGTAACAGCACATACTACTCCATTCGGCATTTGGCAAGAAGAGTGACTTACCTTGTGGGTATGCTAGTACTGAGGATGGTGCTGGAGGGCTGCCTGTTTCAGATGACATAGTACACTCCCTACACATGGTTGAGCACAGGTAGTGTCATGTTTGGCATCCCTTTTACTGAATGTGTGAGTCAGAGAGAGAGGTGTCATTCCCTGGGTCCCTCCTGTGTCAGTGTATGTGCTATGTGTTGCCTCTTTGTCAAGGCCAGGGCATACTGGGCATGCCTCCTTCTGCCTACTGGGGCAGGCTCAGGTTGTTTCTCCTCTGAGTCACTCTGTGCCTGTGCAGGCCTTGGCAATGGTGGGGGGCTGGGTGGCCCTGCCCCGTGATGTTGCTGCTGCAGCTGTTTCTGCAGGACCATATTGTCTAGCATGGCACATAAGATGACAATCTGAGTACATGTAGCTGGTGAGTGCTGCAAAGCTCCACTGGATGTGTCCAGGCACTGGAACCGTGATGTGAGCATCCCAAAAACATGCTCTATTATAATTCTGGTCTGTGCGTGTGCCTCATTATGGTGTTCTTGTTCGGGTGTGTGCGTATATCTCATAGGTGTCATCAGCCATGGCTCCAGTGCGTACCCAGCTCCCCATGCTTTGGAAAAAAATTCCAAATTACATCAGGCAGAGGTCCTCACTAACAGTCTTCAAGAGAATCCTTAACGAGTGGATGAGTAACAGAAAATACACCCCTGGGATCACTTCATTGGCTCTGCTTGACAGAGGATCAGTTAATTAATCAATGGGGCGGCGAAAGCCAACACACTCTGGCTAAGCTTATAAATGCCCTTGGGCAGATAGCCTAGTACCTACCTATGAACCTATGTGTTTTGTGAGTGTGTGTGTGTGTGTGTGTGTGTGTGTGTGTGTGTGTGTGTGTGTGTGTGTGTGTGTGTGTGTGTGTGTGTGTGTGTGTGTGCATGTTTGCATGTGTGCATGCAGGTGTGTGTGTGTGTGTGTGTGTGTGTGTGTGTGTGTGTGTGTGTGTGTGTGTGTGTGTGTGTGTGTGTGTGTGTGTGTGTGTGTGTGTGTGTGTGTGTGTGTGTGTGTGTGTGTGTGTGTGGGCATATGTGTGTATGTATTTTTGTGCATGTATACATTTGTGGGTGTGTGTCTAAAACTTCTTAATAACACCAGGACAATGTTGTTGTGTCTTTCGGCCTTTCCCGGTTAGGGGTCGCCACAGCCGAACTCCGATCCGCTAATGATTGGAAGTAGATTTTTACATACTGGCTTGCTGGGCCTAATGCACAACCTTCAACAAAGGAATGCCCATTCATGCATGTCACCACACAGAAGATGCTCTAACTGAGAATCGAACGGGCATCATCTAACTGTGAGGCGACAACGCTACCGCATACTGCAATCAACGTTTTAGCAGTGTGCATTTCATTTGTCAATAGGGTTAGTAGCCACCAAATTTCACTGGAAGAGAGCTGCAATCTCTGGTTCTTACCGTCTTCTCATGATGTCTTCAACAGTCTTTAGAGAGGAAGGAATAAAGGATTAAGCCAAGAAAATAAAAGGAAAATGGCAAATATTAATATGACAAAATAAGACACACATTAAGTAGATGTTTTTACCATATATAAAAATAATGTGAGGTATAAGTAATGTGTGTTCATATAAGAGGAACTAAAACTGATTGTTCAGTGTGGATTTTTCTTTTACTACTTGGCAATGAGCATTTTATGCATTCTAGTGTCAAAATGTCTTGGGGACTTTAAGGTTGTGAAAGATAGGCATTACAATAGGAAACAACTACAATTGATGGCAGTGCATATCCAGACAGCAGTAAAGGATGTTGGGTGATATTTTTTGTAGTTATTTAGTTTGTACAAAAGACTTTTGTTGTGTAATGGTAAACAGGGTTGTGTCATGCTAACAGCCTAAATGTTTATAGGTGTTTGCAAACTCAACTGCATTACCTAAAGAGTCCATAAAAGTGAGAGTCATATTTTGGCAAACCTCTGAGATGTACCCAACAGGACTGACCAAGTTTGTTTTTGGACAACCAGTCCCATATCTAATTTTTGTATAGTTGAATATTTCCCCACAAAGGTTTATAAAAAGATCATCTACATAAGGTGGTATGTTTTATGCTTGGCAATCACTCAATAAATAGTTGATGAACAAAAGAAAGACATGGAACCCACGATGGACCCCTGTAGCACTCCTGACAAAGCGATAGAATGGTTTGAGATACTAGCTCCAAGGAGAATCCTTGCTATTCAGGTGTGTATGTAATAAATAATATGAAATCATTTTTAGATGAATATTCCATAACGAATGTTGTGAGCGGTTTTGTATGTATGTAAATTACCAATAATGGCAATTTATTTTTTTCATTGCTGACTGCAAATGAAGCTTTATTAGGAGTCCATTATCACATTTGTTAAATATCTGATGCAAGTAAACTATTACTATGCTGTGGGTTTGTTTGAAATTGTGCTGTGAACACTTTGCAATATTATATGTAGGTATGACTTGGATTAGTTATTTGCATAATTTCAAATTTTGCTTTTTCACTCAAGTCAGAAGTGCTATTTTGTTTTACACATTTTGCTACAGCTGTTCTGAGAATCATCATTGACCAGGTATTATTTTTGAAGTGACTGACAGACTAACTATATGAGTGACTAACATGCGGTTAAAGGAGGACAGTGTTGGTATAACTCTGTGACAACCAACAATGTGTTTTTCAGGAAGTTTGGAGTTTGAAATTAGCAGAGGTAACTCACAGAACATTCAAGATTGCTCCACATATTATTTAAATGAAGGAACCTCGTTGTTTTGGTGTTGTTGTTGGTGTGCTTGTTGTTGTTGTTCCTGCTTTCTCTGGTTGGAGCTGTGTAGTATCACTGTACGGTGGAGTCAGTAAGGCTTGGTAGAAATATAGTGTTGCTATGATCAAGACAGTTTTTAACACAGAGCACCTCAGTGGTCCTGTATCCTGACACACTGCAATGCATTATTCAATATTTTTATTTATACTGATGTTTCACTCAACTATGCTCTTCTAACTACAATATCAATTTCCCAAAGGCATTGTTAACTTCTGATTTGTTTTTTGTTGCACATAATCTGCCCCGTGATCTTCTAACGCACAACTTCTGACACACAGTGTGCCCTGTGATTAGAAGAAGATGGTGGAGGACTTCATTGATATACATATTCTGTACCTGGATTTGTCCATGTATATGTTAGCATATGCAGGCATTCCCTGGTTTTGTAGTACCTTTGTGAATTGTGTAGAATTCCGGTATGGGATTTCAGTCATGTACCAACTCTATGGAATTCTGCATCATTTTTCTGAATGATGCTTATTCATCCTTGTAGGGGTCTCACTATTCATTATTAATCAGTGATAGAGTTTTTTATCATCTTTGGAATATTATGAGATGTCACTGATGACCATAGAGTACTTCTGTCTATAGTAAGATGATTTTTCTTTATTTACTGACATTCTTGTTGTGTATCAATGGTGTAAACATGATTTGAGATCAGTAAGTCATATTTTATATTCCAGTATTTACTTGTTTTGGTCACTGTTTTTGATAGCATATTACATATCATGTTAACATAAACATTTGTTTCTATTTAACTATCTAGTAGTTATTTTTTAATGATTCTTCTGGATTAAACAGTAGGCATGGTCTGTGTCATGGATAAAGGTTAATATGGAATGGCAAGGCGTAAACAATAACCATGGTCAGTGTCATGGATAAAGGTTAACATGGAATACTGGATTAAACAGTAGTCATGGTCAGTGTCATGGATAAAGGTTAATATGGAATGGCAAGGCTTAAACAATAACCATGGTCAGTGTCATGGATAAAGGTTAATATGGAATACTGGATTAAACAGTAGGCATAGTCCGTGTCCTGGATAAAGGTTAATATGGAATGGCAAGGCTTAAGCAATAACCATGGTCAGTGTCATGGATAAAGGTTAACATGGAATACTGGATTAAACAGTAGTCATGGTCAGTGTCATGGATAAAGGTTAATATGGAATGGCAAGGATTAAACAGTAGGTATGGTCAGTGTCATGAATAAAAGCTTACATAGAATGCTGGATTAAACATAGGCATGGTCAATGTCATGGATAAAGTTTAATATGGAATAATAGATTAAATGTAGCCATGGTAAGTGTCATGGATAAAGATTTATGTGGAATGCAGGATTAAACAGTAGGCATAAATATATTTTTATTTATTTATTTATCTAACTCATGTAAGAATAAATGATGGCAAAAAATGAGTGTTTCTTAATGACACTAAATCCATTGCCAGAATAAATCCAGTGTTTGTTAATAACGCTAACTCAAATATCAGAATAAATCCAGTGTTCTTGGATGTAAGGTATATTTAAATCTAGTCAGATATAGTCCACTACTAGTGTCATATCTAGATGGATTACTGATTAACTGTGTTCAGTTATGGAGAGAGAAGACACAATCTGCTTGTTATTTGTTTTACAATGTCTGCTTGCATTCAAATCTTCAGCCAAATTAAGTTTTATTTTAATTAAGAAAGGAAGAGTAAGCCAGAGGCTTCTAAGTGTGTGTATAGAGGAGGCAAGTGTAATAAATGTTGTAGACTTAATATTTTTAACATTACTTAGGTTCAGCTATACTATGACCCAGTCTGAGTATTCACCATCTTAGCAGTCACGGATAGCTACAAAACTGGAATTATAGGCTTTTTGAGTAAAAACATGCAATTATGTCCAATACATTTTCCCAGTCTATCATTGAAGAATACGTAATGTTGATGAAGAATAAAGTTAGTAAAACTTGAAATCAGTCTAAACAGTATCAGATATAAGACGGCAGTAATTTTTTGAAGTAAGCTATGCTTTAGGTGTGTCTACTTTACTGTTTATGCTGACTCTGTTTAAATGCTAGATGTTGAGACTTTTATAAACTGTCAGCTTCAGTTTCATGTCCTGATGTGATGATGGTTCTTTGCTGTTTGCCTGATGACTGTAATGGTAGATTACAAATTTTAGGTATATCTTAGGGATTTGGGTGTTTAGGCTAAAAATGGAATTTTATGACTGTCTATTAAATGACTAAACTAGAATGAAAGACAGAGCAAATGTAGTCTAGAAATATTTCTGTATAAGAAACATCTCTACTTTTTATCTGTCAGTGATTTAATAAGAAAATTGCAATGAATGTCAATTTGTAAGTTTGTGATAATTACAATGCAGAGTCTGCATTCTGTTTGTTCTGTAACCTTTTGAATGAAGGAAATATAATGATTAAAAGGGAGTGTGGCCCCCCTTGTCTAAAAAAAATACCTAAAATATTTTCTGTGAAGGAAAAATGTTGTGGGTGAAGGAGGATGTAGGGTCTCTTTTATGAGAAAAAATAAATAAATACAGCAGATGACGCTTCTCAGGCACTGAAGAGCACTTATAAGTAAACCAGAAAGTGTTCATTTCTCTATTTTCCCTCCTTCTTAAGACAAACACAAAGTTCTGAAAATCTGTGTTATGCTCTGAGCCGTCATTATCATTATTTAAAACAATATCGATACATGTATTTTTGTTGAAAAAGACATTTTAGAAGTGAACACAATACAGTCTCTCTCTCTCTCTGTCTCTCTCTCTCTCTCTCTTTCTCTCTCTCACACTCACTTTTACAGAGGGGCCTCTCAATATTCAATATATGAGCTCCATATCCTTTTTGCTTAACTTCATCTCTGATTTTTATTAGGCATTTTCTCTGCCATTTCTTTTGATGAATATATCTTGTTATAAACTATATATTTCTGCAACATTTTCATAGTCCATTGGAAAGCAACTTTGTCAGTTTTAAATATTGCATTAATAAATATTGTCTCAACTAATGTTGATGTCATAATTCAGAGGAAATCCCTCAGTCAATAAAGATCGCATTAAAGAAAGAAAAAGATAAAGCAAAAATTTGACTAAGTATAAAACGTGTAATTTATAATGATAATGATTACATTTAAGGTTTTAAATATAGTGGCATAGATGAATAAACCACTGACTATGGCCCAAGAGGCCTGGGTATAATTAGTGGCTTGTGCTTGTGGGCAGTACAGATGAGTATGTCTGTCTTGGATGGGCCAGGCATTTCGTAGAAGTTCCCTTAAAGGAAGAATGGTACATAGCGGGGAAGACGTCTTGGGCAGAATAGAAGAATGCAGGGTAGGAGAGTGCGAAAAAAATCAGGATCGTCATTAAATAAACAAATAAATCCTGCCAGCAGAAACAGTCACTGACATGTCTCACAAGATCCATGGCAGCCTCAGCCTTAAGTCAGATAAAGTCTGGGGATGGAAGGAATAGCTGGTAGACACAATGCTGCATGAGGGCATTAGAATGGTCATAAAGTGTTGGAGTTTGGCCTAATGGTTAGGGTATTTACCTTATGAGCACAAGGTGCAGAGTTTGATTCTCACATAAAGTAATTGGCTAGGCTTAAAATGTCCCTAAAGGGCAGCTAGCCTAGTACTAATCTATGAAGCAAAAAGGAATGGCGAAAATTATGATTTCTAGACCATATAATTTTACACTTTTAACATTTGTTAATATTCAGGGGTTTTGCAGTATTTACCGTTCATGTAAAATACTATAAAGTCATTTAGAACACTTTGCAACATGACTTCCAATGACTTATCAAATGGATCTTTATACTCTTATAATAATGAGGCAAATTCCATGTTTAATCACTTTTGCTATGACTAATATTCAATGACTTTTGATTAAAGCACAAGCAGTGATATTTTATAGGTATAGGCACTTTAATATTGGTTGATAATTTATGCAATTGGAAACACGCAAACACACATATACATATATACAGAATATATTATTCTTCATCCTTCAGATCTATGGAATGTTTCTAATATGATTAAATGTTTAATGTCAAATATAGGCAATATTATGAAAACTCTGGATACATTTACTCCATAGGGAATTCATAGACAAATTGCACAGAACTGAAAAGCAGTTTGTGTGCTTAGCAGCAACCCATAAGGAGGCTCCATTTCAGAGAATCTAGATTGCCACTGATATGTGGTGGCTCTGCCATGTTAGCGACATGTAATGGTTAGTCATATATTTCTTTCTTTCATTCTTTCTTTCTTTTATCTTACACTTGTTTATCAGGAAAGTCTGACTGGACAGAGGTCCTTTTTTTAGCTGAGGCCCAGGGAGAAAGCTCCAGTACAGCCAATTTTGAGTTTAATAAACATCCAGTAAGAATACAGATGTAGTAATTAACTAAACATTTGGGAATTACTACATTGATAGCAAATAACAGGTACATAATGGAAACATTTTCTCAAAGCATTCACAGTTTTACATCATGAGTAAAATACAGTTTAAAGGACCCAGAAGACAGTTTTTTTTTAATTTTTGTGATGAACATTAGTTGGCCAGAAGACTAAGGGAACTCTATCATGGGGAGTTGCAGGAACATAGTCAGATGTCTAAGTGTGACTTAAGGAGCTTTTTGAATTGCATGATAGAGCCGATTGATGCTATATATGTGTGTGTGTATATATATATATATATATATATATATATATATATATATATATATATATATATATATATATTACATCTGAAACAGTTTCTGCCACAGAGTACTTGCATTCTTAAGTAAATATCATATTGCTTTTGTGATAGCACTTTAGAGGAATGTTATTTCAGCCTCTCCAATATCATTTTGTATCCTTTAAAACAACCAATGACTGATCTCTATCAACAAGTATGCTACCAAAAATAAAGTGGAGGTGAAAGCTATAGCTTCTAGTAATAAAGTTTACAAGTGATCTGAGGACAGCTGTCTTGCTCTGGGGGAATGGGTTATGGAAACTCAAAATTATCTAAATATACCTCTGCCAGCTGTTTAAATGCACATTTAATGTATACAAGAAGTCAGACAAAAGAATCTGAGGTGAACATCAAGAAAAATAACAGATCAACAGCTAACATCCCATGATTTGTCCTGAGAAAGGAATGTTGCCTTCTTATAACTTTCCCTTTTATATTAGTTTTATCAGACTTGTTTTATACACACACACACACACACACACACACACACACACACACACACACACACACACACACGTGTACATTTCCATGTTGATTGTGGAAATATCCAGGCTTATCTCTGTGTCTTGTTTTAGCTTCCAAATAATTCTTGAAGCCGTGTTTCAAACATATTTTCACTAAAACTGCCTCCTGAGAAAAATTATAAATTATGATGAGACAAAATATTCATTAACGGAAATACTAACTTACATGTATTATTCTTTTCTGTTTTCCATTTTTCCCATTTACAATTTTGCAGTTTGGCTTTTAATCTTCATGTTACAGTTTTCCTTATTTACCTCTTCACTAAGGTAAATACTTTTTGCATTCCACTTTTAATAGAATTAATTCTCTCTGCTGCAATGTTATATTGTCATCTAGTAATAAATCATTGTACATGCATTTCATTGTAAAACACAGATAAAAGTAATTTTATTCAATAAGATAATAACTATCAGCCAAAGAAAGGGATGTGTTGCATAAGGCACAACAGCAAGATCCTGAGCACAGTGTTTTCAAGTAAAGAATTCTGCTATTTCATTCCTCAAAGTTAACATTTAACTTGTATCGAGGAACGATTCTTTGTATTCATCCAATGCATTTTTATAATATTACTGATGTCCTTTTTCATTTTATATCACATTCTTATTAAAAATGTCTTAACACTTCAAGGTCCTCTCTTATTTGATGAAGCTGCTGTCCAAACTGAAAAATTAGAATAAAGTTTGCATTCTTCATTTTGAACATTTTTTTTTCTGCTATGAAAGTTTAACATTTATAAACAAGTCCTTAAAAATGGCAGATCTATCAATTTCAGTAATGTACAGCTCATGGATATGCACATCACCCTTAAGAAATCAACTATTAGTTCACTGCTAGCTATAGATCCCCATCAATATTTCCCAAAGAGCATGGACATTAACTTATCACAACTAAAGAGATAAATATCAATCAAAATGCCTTCTTGTTAGGGGACTGTACTTACATATCTCTAAAATGCATATGCTTAGCATTTTCAGGGCTTTGTTACCAATGCACTGGAACAAACTATAAAACTACCCAGTAGGTACCTACCTTCCCCCCTCTGATTCCATCACACAACTACTCATTTATGGTTAAATCTGACCACAGTGAGTCAATTTCTTTGTCAGGTCTAGCGGTATCACCACATCACTAAATATGAGCATCCGTATGGACGGCTCCATGGAGAACCTACTTCAGCTTGTAGAACACCTTATGAAAATGCATAACAATCTCCCCTTAAAATAGAAGAAATTGAGAGATCTACAGCTTTCATCTATAGCTTTTACTAGCAATTAAAGATCTGCATAAAAAAGTCAATATCTATCTGTCCTAAGTATAATGGTAAATTCCAGAATGAATCTTTCTGGTGGAACTTTTATATTAATAAACTAGGTGACAAAAGAAGGAAAATAATAAATCATTGAAAGAAATCCCCATACAACTACCTCAAGAGCATACTGAAACTTGCTAGTGAGGAACGTAAAAGCATTATTAGAAAACATAAAGCAGAGCATGAATTTAAGATTATCACAGATATCTACGGAAACTACAAATATTTCTTAAGTTATGTCATGAAGCATTTTCCCAGTCTGCTGATGACTGTAAACTGAAAATTGTTATCTACATCACCACTGATACTATATAGCTCCAATAATAACTGGAATATGCAAATGCCTGGCATGTTACAACTGGTCACAAGCTAAATTAAAACATTTGTAGCATAGTAGCCCTACAAAGTTGCCCCTACCTAATATTTTATGAATAGTACTCATCTTTAGAAAAAGGCATTATCTGATCATCATATCAATTCATCACCATAGTCAGGACATCATTCAATCTTAACCAGTTCATTTTCAAGGGAATATCTTCAAGATCCAGAGAAATGATCCTACCACTGCACCCCTCCCTTATAAGACTTATTATCATATACAACTCTACCTTTGGCATGTACAAATCCAATCATATTCAAATGGAAAGGCCTCAAAGATTTCTAACCAAGAAAGTTATAGGCCCTAAATCATTCAAATATACCAATAAATTATTATGACTCTCCAGCTATTCAATGGCCTAACAAATGCTCCAAGGTAATTTATGTCTCATGTTAGAGTAATGAAATGCCCAACTTTTCTTGACTTCCTATTTATTGGCAAAAGCAATAACTCATCAAACATCTACACTAAGGACTAAAATCTACACCAACATCTAAACAAGATTTGGTGGAGAAATAGGTTCCTGACACAATGTATTCTCAGCCTATGGAACAAGTTACTATGCCATGTCAAACAATGCCCTACTCTGAGTAGCTTCTTAGCTAGTCTTGAAAATTTGGATGTATAGACATATATTTACACCATGGTTATTATGTATGTCCATGCTCAGTTTAGGAGGTGTGACAAGATTTTTATGTGAGCCTAGTTAAAGATGTAAACAACCAGACAAACTATGGTCCCCATGATTGTTTTCCTAGAACTGTTCCTTTGTTTCCATGGTACTATGTACGGAACAAAGATGAGCAGGTCATGTATACTGCACATTTCTTTCTGGATTCTATTTAATTGATCACCATTATAAATATACAATTTGTCAGCAATTTGGATGCATATTTTTTAATGGTAGCTGTAAAAATACCAGATCAAACTAGTACTATATTATATCAGGGTCTCTTCTATTCAACAGTAGCAGAGCTTATAAATTGTATAAATCTGTAAATGTATTCTCACATACATATCACATTTTGCTAATTCTGGGGAAATAGTCCAATAATGCACATGAAATGACCAAACAAACAACAAACAAACTATACTGGATATCAAAAGATATAACTCCCTCTGCAGGAATATTTTAAGATCATTTTATTTCTTTTTTTCTGTGTTAATACGCTTAAATTTGTTTGAACTACTTACTGCTTGTTTCCATTTAACAGCAGAAAAACTCTTAAAAGTCAACTCAAATGCATAAAATCTGTTTTCACAATGCATCAATGGTAGCACCATTATAAATAAAGACTGTTATCGCTAAGAGTCTCACATACCATGCCATATGATCTCAGACTTCTAAATTTGTTAGTGCCTTCCTTCCACTTGCATTTTCCTTCTCTGGAGCTGTCCAAAGTAGTATTTGTAACTACCACAGATCTAGTCAGAGAATCTAAGATTTTCCTGGTTGGATTTGACATATACCAAGTGCTCTTTTACCTTTAATTTGCCACATAACTTTCCAAGGTTACACAAAAGAAGTAGGTACAGGATGCAGGGGTGGATTCAGACAGAAAGTTGCCCACTACAGGGTAAAGTGTACCAGTTACACCTAACAGACAGAGTAGACTTTACCTGAAAAGTAGATGCAAGGCAGATATGCTAATCAGAAGTGTCACAGTAAAAGCTTGATGGACTTAGCTTTGTTTCAAATTATGAAATACTATGGGCAACCAATACACCAAAAAATATCACCGAATGTTGTCAGTGGCAGACAGAACAAGCATAACCCAAACAGTCAATGTTGACATAGAAAAAAATCTATCTGTATAGGTAGTTACTAGCATGCAGTCCAAGTGACCATTAAGGAGCCTAGCCAAAATTCCCAGTTGCCACCAAACACTGTCTAGTTAAGTGATTTGTTCAAACTCACACAGTAGGCAAATGTGGGTATGGAATCCTGTACCACAGGGACTACAGCTCACACACTTAACCCTCTGCACTAGCCACCAGACATACTCCCGGATTCACTATTCTTCCATGTAGAACTAACTTATGTATGCTTTCTTGTCTGTGTTGTCTGTTATCCTACCCAACCCACCTCCCCAAATATACCTACTATCCCTCCCCAACATCCAACTCTCACCTGAAAAAAAGGGCAATCTGTTCACAAAAAAATATCTCACCCCATACATAGCTGTCCATTTCGCACATATGTCCACTGGACATATGTAATCTGGTCTAATTGGATTCACAACATATTATTGTTGTCCTCACCCCTCTCTCAGGGGTATGAGTCTCCAGATCTACCTTCAAATCAGTGTATATGCACAGCTGTTGCTGTAGAAGAAATGGGCAGCTATGGACCTTTCCTACACCCGTCCTGCACATCCCTAGCTATTTTCCCTGCTGTCTTTCCCTCTTTGTGCCCCTTTATCACCATTTTCCTATCAACCCATTTTCATTTCTTTTAAAGAAATTAGCATTGGGGTATGCGGGAGTAAGCACTTTTAAACAGCAGTAAGCCTGTATAAGCTTGTTTGTGCGGGGGTATGCAATGCTTACACAGGTTAAGCAATTTAGAAGCTAACTGAGTATAAGAAACTGTAACCGGAAGTTAGCAGTGCTTACCTTCCCGCTAACCTGTGCAAACCTGCTTACAACTGCTTAAAAGTGCCTTTAGCACTCTGCATCCAATGGCCCTTGTTCTGACCAGCAACAAAATAAACAGCCTTTGAAAAGCTCAGACCCAGGACACTGCACACCATACAGATTTACCACTAAGCCATGTCAGATATATATAACCCTGATGTTTTCACAAACATATCATCCAGCACAGTCATTCAGCAGTACAGGAAATGTATTTATATATGTAGATGTATGTGTGTGCGCATGTGTGTGTGTGTGTGTGTGTGTGTGTGTGTGTGTGTGTGTGTGTGTGTGTGTGTATATATATATATATATATATATATATATATATATATATATATATATATATATATATTTATATACTCTCTTTTCAGTAATACTGTTGGAAAATCCTGGAACCTTCTCCCCAGTGAACTTTCCTCAGTTTCCTCTAAGTCTCTTTTCAAAACAGACTGAAACTTTTCCTAAGAAAACACTGGCTATGCCCCTGTACTAAACCTGACTAATCATTTTTCTACTTTTTCTACTCATAATAGGCACTGCCTACCCACTACTTCCCTACAACTAGTTCTACTTTCCTTACTTGCCACATTACCTTTTTCCTACTCCTTACCCTTCTTTTCATCCCCTGAGCTTACTCATACCCCCGGATTCACGAATCCTCCATGTAAGACTTAATAAGTCTTACTCGGAGGCTGCAGTTGAACGGTATGACATCAGTGTGCCATGAATATGCATGAGGGCATGCTGACTCAACCGTAAGTCTTACATGGACCGTGTAAGAAAGCAGGGGGGCGTGTCGGACTGCCGAGCAGTCTAAATGTCCACGCACCTGCAAGTGTTTCAAAAGTAAAAAAAGCACACACACAAGAGTGAGTCCGCTCAAATGTCCCTGAACCCAACACTACACTCCCTGATATTATAAACCCCTATCATAGTTCTAAAACACAAAATATTCAATATATTTTTTTAAATTCCCAAAATAGCTGCCCGTATTTGCGCATGTGTGCACGGGTGTACCCATTGCTTAGCTGCAGTTAGCAATTCAGACATGGAAGAGCATAAGAAAGAATGTTTATGCAAATCACACCAAATAGCAATAGCGTAATGGTAGTGCATTCGCACAAAAAAGAGGCATTCACGGTTCGAGTCCAACCACTCCCCTTCTTATTTATGTTTTAAATCAGTATATGAAATAATACCTGACAAATATGTTTAAACATGACTAAAAAGCAGTGAAATGGCCAATGTATCAGTAAAGAAAATAAATATTTTAAAGGATCCTGATATAAAATTGCCTGCAGTTAAGCAGCGCTTCACCCAGCGCAATAGAGTTGCCCGTAGTTTAATAGCATTTTACCTAGCGCAATAGAGGTGCCCACAGTTTAACAGCGCTTTACCCAGTGCAATAGAGTTGCCAATAGTTCAATGTCACTTTACCTAGCGCAATGTGTTTGTGCGGACGTGCGCGCTGCGCCAACCAGGGCACCAAGGAGCAATGTAGAGCAAAGTTGCTTAAATGCAGCCACACCCCCTAGCCTGTCTGGACAGTATGAAATTAACATGAATGACAAGGATCGAACCCAGGACTCTGTGCATCAGAAGCAAATTACAGAACCACTAAGCCATGACAACATAGGGGACACATCCGCTGTTAACATTCATATACTTACGAATGATAGTTTAACCATTACTAAGCAGGTCTGCTGTCAGCCGAGAACTTTACAAAATGGCCAATCACAAAAAAGTGCGGGAAATGCGGCATATTTAAGCCCCACAGGCAGAAATACACACCATAACTGATTGTAACTCACATCTGCAGTTAGAATGTCTGGTGTTGAAGAGGGAACATGCTTCTGAGTGCAACGTTGGGGCATCGAGGAGTCCAAATACATGGTTTGGCTCCTTGTCCACTGTCATGAGACAAGACTCCTGCAGAACCAGTTCCAAGAGATAGATTACAAGGCAAAGGCTTGGAACCGGTTAGCTCGTGACCTCACCAGTGCCACAGGCATTCCTCGGACTGGTGAGCAAGTCCATCACCACCATGAAGACCTGAAGAGACAAAAGCAGGACCGCCTGAACCAGTGGATACAGGAGGCCCGTGAGATGCGGGATGCCCCATAACTGAGTATGTAGCCATGGAATGCAGTATGTAAGAATTGATAATGTAGTATGTATAACAATAGGTATGTCTCAATATCCCCTCATTTACTTTACAGCTGCAGGTGACCTTGCTATGAATCAGCAAGCCTATGCTGATAGGCTGCTAAGGCTGCGCCACCAGGCAGGTTAGTGATTATTCTGCATGTATTGTTATATAAAATATGGGAGAGAGCATGAAAGAAAGTGTTGTAGTCCAATAATACAGTCATAAAATTGCCTGAATAAGTCATCTGCATGTACTGTCAGATAAAAACATCAGAGAGGCAGAAAAAGAGTATAGTAACCCATTAAGAAAGGTAACATATGTCTGGAATAATATCTCTGCAGGCACTGTCATATAAAATAAGTGAGTGAGCCTGAAAAATGTGTGCTAACCTATTAATAAAGGTATAATATGTCTTGAACATGTCTACCATATACACCGTTAAAACAAATAAAGGAGTGAGCCTGTGTAAAAGTGTGTAATGTCATTAATAACGGTCTAAAACCCAGAGTGTGTCTGTTTCACAAAGTCTGAAATGTTGTTGTAACCTTGCATTATACAAACAGTACTGTTTGAAAAGGTACTGGCAACCCAGAGTTGTGCAGTCCCATATAATGTGGGTGATGGAAGTGCTAGTAGCTGTGAAACATATATACAGTCCACAACAGTCAGTTACTGGCTGGCATGAATAACTAAAGCTGGCGCATGTGTAGCATGTTATATTTTCCCCAAAAATGTGAGTGTGTGTCAAGAAATGCAGGGTTCTGTATAAATCGAAGTGAAAATGTCATGTGAAAATATCCCAGATATGTAGATAAAGAAATATAAATCTAATCAAGAAATATGTAGCAGTAACATCTGCATCTTGGACAATTAGTATGTCAGATATAGGTCAGGCATATATTGAACTAGCCAAACCCATTACACATCCTAATGTATTGTGGCAAGTGTAATAAAACATGTAGGGGATATACACTTGCAGTCACTAGGAATGTAGTGTAGATGAAAAGGTCATTAAAAGATGTTAACCAAGGTATTTTCTACACCCTACTGTATGTGCATAAACCATGCAATTCCACACCTCATTGGGTATGTGTAATCTTAAATATTTGTTGAGACATATGTCCTACTGTTCTATAAATATTTGCATTCAAGTTGATGCATGTGTCCTGTTTGAACACCACAATCATGGTGGCCTGTTGCTACCAAACATCCCTGCATGCTGTTGGAATAACCACTGCAGTTCAATATATGCATATGTTATGCTTGCTGTTCAACTGTTGTACCCTTGGTGTGTTGGGTTAATGGGAATATTATTGCATGCTGTTACAACTAATCTGGAATGCTGTTTTGCTTATGTTGTAATTAAACACACCTAATCACAGAACGTATGGGAAGGCCGGTCCCAGCGGACCCACCTGTCCCTCCTCAGCTAGTGAGTGCACCTGGCACTAGCAGGTCCGGTGCCCAGTCAGGGCTCCCCTCCTCCATTGGTCCTGTGCCACCTTTGGGTGGAAGCGCTGCAGGGGATGGGGCTCATCCCCCCCGTGCAAGCATGGGTGGAGAAGGGCCACCTGTCACCCTTTGAAGGGTCCGGGCTGTGGTGCGTAGGGAGATCCAGTGTACAGTCGCTGATCCCCTATGCCAGCTTGAGGAGAGAGTGGCACATCTCACGGGTGAGCCTGCCCATCCTACGCAGCCCCCAGCACAGCCACCCTCGAGGCTGTGAAGGTTCAGTGGTGACTGCCCATGGGTGGGGATCTCAGTTCCATTGTTACCATCTGTGGGCTCATGGGCTTGCGCTTTCCAAACATCCGACCCCGTAAGTTGTGTTCACCCACCCCATGTGTCATACACCACCCCTGTATGCGTCTTGTCTGTCTTGTCTGTTTACCTTCCCAACCTACCTCCCCGGACATAACTACTTCCTCTAACTCACTTCCCACTCCCACCTGAAAAAAAAATTAAAAAAAAGGGCAATCTGTACCCACAAAAAAATTACGCCCCATACATAGCTGCCCATTTCGCACACATGTCCATCGGACAAACATGTAAGCTGATAATTAGAATTGGCAGTACAATATACTTTGTTGTCCTTACCCCTCTCCCAGGGGTGGAAGGTTTCAAATTTCACTCCAAATTCATTGCATATGCACAGCTGTTGTTGTTAAAGAAATGGGCAGCTATGGACCTTCCCTACACCCGTCCTGCACATCCCGAGCTTGTTTACCTACTGTCTGTCCCTCTTTGTGCCCCCCTTTTCACCACTTTCCTATCTCCCCATTTTCTTTTCTTTAAAAGAAATTAGCACGGGGGTTAGCGGGAGTAAGCACTTTTAAGCGGTAGTAAGCGGGTTTAAGTGAGTGTGCACATGTGTGCGCTTAGCTTAGTATGGCTAAGCGTCACACAAACCTACACAAACCCACTTACAACTGCTTAAAAGTGCCTTAGTCACTCTATGGCAGGGTCCTTGTACTGCTCAGCAGCAAAATAAAATACCCTTGTCAGTCTCGAACCCCACACCTTGGACTCACAAGAGTGCATGAAGTACCACTAAGCCACAGCAAATATACAATCATGTGGTGCTGAAAGAAATATATCATGCATTGCAATGAGTGAATGTAAAGGGAGAATAGGAATGGCATAACACAAATCTTGTTCTGTGGCCCTTAACCAGCAAGTGTTGTGGAATTGCATGACATGTCTATGAAAAGAGAACCAGCCATGCTAGTAGGGAATAATGTTACAGTAGCACTTTACAAACCCCACACAGTATCACAGCAGGATAAACACTGGCATATTTGAATAGGTCAGAGGCCAGACCTCCCAACTGTGACTGATTTACATGGATGTCCCTGATTTGCAAACAAATGTTAGCTGTGCCCCTCTGACTCCCTGTGAAATGTACTAACAGTAGGCAGAAAGGTGGTGAATCTCACTTAATGAAAAATGTCAATAAGTGAGAGTAGACACTGCTTGCACGTCAGAAAAAGGTGTAGTAATACATATGCTCTGGATCCCCCAAAGTCTCAACAGCAAAATATCTGAAATATATCACAGGTGTATCCCACTCATATGTACCTTTCCCTGAGGCTGTTCAAATATTTACCTGAGAGTATCTGAGGCCTGGAAGTGTCAGAAACACACAGGCATATCAGCTTGTCTGCTGTTACACACTCAGCAAATAGCTGTAGAATGGATTCCACAAGCATGTCCGTATGTAGGAGTACACCACAGAAATATCAAAGGATGTAGCCATGTACTGCTAGCAACCACCTGTGACAATGCCATTGTTCAGGTGCTGAAAAGACTAGTGTGGTGGACAGTCAAAGGAGACTAGGCTAACCTCTGTCTACCATCTGGATATGTCCACAGGTGGGAGCTACTGAGACAGACTACTAGCCTTTATAGACTAACAGGTACACAGCAACTCTGCATGTTCATTAAGATAAACAGCACACGATAATAAATAATGCTCTCCACAGTTCTGCACCCCTACCCAAAAATACCATATACCTGTCTAGTCAGGCACACCCACAGGTGTAGGTAGGCATACACAGTACTGAAATATGTCCAGTGGTCCTGAGCAGACTGTGCTAATGTCAACACAAACAAACCACAAACTGTTCAGAAGTGAGTAATGTACTAATGACAGTATAGCAGTTCACAAACAGTGCATGTGCCTGATATTCATAACTGGTAATACAACATACTTAGTTGTCCTCACCCCTCTCTCAGGGTGGAAGGTTTCAAATTTCACTCCTAATGTATTGCATATGCACAACTGTTGCTGGTAAAGAAACGGGCAGCTATGGGCCTTCCCCACACCCATTCTGTACAGCCAGAGCTGGTTTCCCTACTGTCCTCCCCTCTTTGTGCACCCTTTATCACCACATTCCTATCTCCCCATTTACTTTTCTGTCAAAGAAATGAGCGCGGGGGTTAGCGAGAGTAAGTACTTGTAAACAGTAGTAGGCGGGTCTGCAGCAGTGTGTGCTTAGCTAAGCATCACTAAGCATCGCGCAAACCCGTGCAAACCCACTTACAACTGCTTAAAAGTGCCTTAGACACTCTGTGGCAGGGCCCTTATTCTGCTCAGCAGCAAAATAAAATAACCTTGCCAGTTTCA
>NC_056726.1:875928258-876018258 GCF_019279795.1 Protopterus annectens
TCTGGTTGACAGAAGGAAGTGAAATCACATTACATGTGTGTCAAAGGCCAGGGTAGCATATGGCTAGGCTGCTGTAGGCCCTAGGGCCAATAGAGTATTACCTACCTATGACACAATGCACACACACACATGTACTCAGTGCAATACCTGCTATGTGAGGTGGAATGAGTGTGACAGTGAATGTGTGCAAGGTCTGTAAAGGTGTGATAGCTTAGTGTGAGGTTGTTTCTGTCATGGTAGTTTGTGTCCTAGGTGTGAGGCCAGAGAAAGATATGTCAGGTATTGGGATGCAGACATAGTAGGATGGCATATGTTGTGACGTAGTTCTTTGTGTACGACTGTGGTGTCCCATTGTAGGCTGAAGCAATACATGTATGCTCAGTAAGTGGTACTGCTGGTGAATCTAGCTCACATATGAACTGTTGTACTACCTGAAGCTGTAGGCCTAAACAGCACAATATGGTGTATGTTCACATTCCCTGGTAACACTGTCTTGTGCGTTTCCTGTAGTCTGCACAGATTACATACCTCAGGCAGGCATAGGCATCTGTAATTAGGTGCACACAGTACTGTAAGGTACACAGGTAATGCTCATCTGTGTCGGCATACATTTGTGTGTTGCATGTATGTCTGATGTGTGTGTAATGATGCCTGTACCATGCCCGCAATCACATGTGTGTTACAGGGTATGTGTGTGCACCTAGCAACATGTGTACTGTGTTACAGCAGTATGCCAGCTATATTAACAACCATGCACATATGTTAGGTAGTGGTATGGCATCAATGACTAGGGTGGTTTACTGGTAATACTGTAAATGTACTTTACATTCAATACATTGGATGACATATGTCTTCATGCATTAGCTTGATATATACCCCCGTGGCGAGGTTGTGCATTGTATACTGGTTTGTTATATGGAGTGTGGCAGGCATTGTCAGCCAGTTGTGGGCTGAGTACTGATATGTGGTATTGAATGTGTGTATCCTCTGACAGACAAACAGATGCTATATATGGCAGTTAAGTGATATCTGTACTTAATAATAAGTGTGCCACATGACTTGCTCACATATATCGTTTAATTGTCTTCCAGGGTTATGGCTCATCAACGCAATCCATCATATACAGCTGCGGAGGAACAGGAAATACATAACAGCCTGGTGCAGCACTATACTGTTTTCCAGGGCCAGCCAGCACCAGCATAAGCATACTGCACTGTGGCAAGACCTTGTTCGTCGGGTAAATGACATAGGCATGCATAACCAGACATATGAGCAGGTACGCCATCACTGCAGTGATTTAATTAGACATGTCAGGCGGCGTGTGTCTGATATCCATAGACAACTGCTTGCCACATGTGGTGGGGTGGCCATACATCCCCCCCTCACCAGAGTGGAGGAAATGCTCCTAAGCATGGTGGCTCCTGGCCTACAACAGCAACAGCATCACATATGTGTCATCATGGAGGCCGGTGCCACCCAGCATGATGACATGGAGCGTGCAGGTAATATGCCCTAGCTGTGGACTACTGTTACCTGTATTGTTAGAATATGCATATGTGAGATGTGTACTGTGTGTTCAGCCATTGTGCTGCCCATTGTGTGCAATACAGATATTTGGAATAGTATCTGTACACCTGTGACTGTTGACTGTTGTTCTACTGTAGTTTAGCATACTCACAGTAGCAATGCCACAGTTGTGGCCACTGACAAACTGTGTCATATTCTTGTAGGTCCCTCTGGTGTGACAGCAGGGCAGACGATACATGCTGGTGAGTGTGTTAACACTTTAATATTGGTAATGACATGTGCATGTCATAGGTGAGGTGTAGGCCATGTACACGTAACACATCTACGCATAATGCATGCTGTTCATGTTTGCTGTGAGACATTAAACATCTCAGTAAAGTCAGTAGCTGCCTCAATCACATGCAATGCACAGAGCAGCAGACACATTTGTGGCAACACTGTAGTGCACATTGGATATGCATAGTTGCTACAGCTGTACACAACAGAACATGTTTATCATACGCAGTGCATGAAAACATACTACATTTGGCATTACCACACACCACTGTAAGGTCACACTTCAGTATCCCACATGTCATGCACACACACATGATGTACCACAGGAGTAGAGGCCTACCATGGGGCTGTGCAACACTCTTCAACACATAACACAGTCATGTTAGGCAATGCTCCCTATTGGGCACCTCACACACCCATGTACAAAGTGGCTGTGTAATTGTGAACGTAGCCATGGCACTGCAGTTCAGGTACAGCATGCTAGGTGGTGGTCTTACACACATTAGTAGCTGTGAGTGACCACAAGATGCATGATGATGATGGCACAGGGTACTACACCCCATCCAGTTACAGTGACCACAGTACTACTCAGGGCAGTCATCACTGTGCACCTCAATGTTGTGTGTGTGCAAACATCTGCACCTATACACAATATGCATAGCATGTGTGTGTGCTTACATATGCCAGTATACACAATATGCACAGCAGTCGCCATCCGAACAAAGTGTCACATATATGTCATGGAATGCTAGTGGGTATATAGGTCATAAGACACACATTGGATATGTGTGGTGTTTAATGTTGCAGTTGTGTAGCATGCCATGCCATGGCTGGCACTGACATATCTGCAATATGTCCCACACTCACTATAACCACTGTACACTGGCCATGTCGAGCATTGGGATTCCTTCACGTCAACATGCAGCACTCATCCCGTGTGTGTACATAGCATGCATGTGCTACATCTGTACCCACTATTATCTGCTATGGACACAGACACTGTACTCAGACATGGAAATCTATGTGCCACACAGATGACACATGCAGCCATGGCATGTATACCTGAGAGTGATGGTGCACAGGGCATTGCAGAGCTGATGATACTTGCACAGCAATGTTGTGTCCAGGTACACATTGTGTTCCAGGGTGTAGCCAATCACTGAACAACTACACAGTTGCATCAAAGCCATGTACACTTCCATGAAACAGGGGTGTCTACACTTGCACTGCATGGTCTTGTACAACACATATTCTGCATGCTGACACGTGTGTGGTGACTGTTTGCCTTGTGATACTGACACCCACTTTCACCCACTATAGAGTATGTGTTGGATTGCTGGTGTGTGTGTATGTGCTGTAGTGAGGAGTGTATATGTGTGCATGTGTGCATGTGTTCATGTGTGCATGTGTGCATGTGTGCATGTGTGCATGCATCATGTGCAGACTGTAAAGTGTGTTTCCTGTCTTCCTCTCACAGGTGCTGAGTTAGGGGTGGCCGAAAGCAGCAGGGAACCTGAAGCCACTGCCACGAATAGTGGTGATGATGAGACAGGTATTGTGATGGCACAGGAAGGTTTGACAGGGTCTCTCATTGGTCCACCAATCAACAGTACACAGCGTTCAACCCCATCTATGCGCACACTCATACTGTCAGTATATCCCTCACCACCAATGGCCATAGGTGAGGGACAACATACAGTTGGCATTGACCGGGAGAGTGTGGTACCCATGGCACTTACATCCCCTCACAGCAGCCATAGCCAGATTCCTGGAACGGTACCACATAGGCGGAGGTCCAGGGGTACTCGGGGGAGCACCGCTGGTCGTATTGCCCCTGGCAGACGTGCCCTCACAGGTCTTACAACATCCAGTATGTTCCGGGCTGTAATGCAGGCTCAGGCATGTATGGAACGGTACACCAGACAGGGACTTAGGGCACAGAGGGCCCATTACACCGCTATCAATGACAGCATCTGTGACCTTGCTGGTGCCATCCAGAATTACACCGAGGTCATTGATAGACATTGGGGGGAGACAGTAGCTGCCCTCCACAATATGTCTTCCATGAGCCAGGACCGTGTGGGACGGTTGCGACGTCGATGCATGCCAGCAACAGCTGGCAGTGGTCACTGATGGCCCACAGTTCACAGCCGCTCCCGTAGTGGCAGTACCAGCCCCAGCCATGCTGGGGCTGGCCTGTCCATTGACCACCCCAGTAGAACACGTGCACGTGGCTCTGGCCAGTACCAGCAGGGACATGGGTCCAGTCATCATACCTCTGCCTCTGATGACAGTACCCAGTCAGGGTTGGTACCCAATACTGCCCGTAGCACCCCTGCCAGGCACAGGTACTTGTCTGTGGCCGGAGACAGTGATCTGTACAGCCTATCAGGTACAATCTGTGGCTGTCCCACAAACTACTGTATATGGCAGCCACATGGTGGAGCTGTGCGCATGCAGACAAACACACATCAGCCAAACAACTAGGGCTCACACATACACACACACATTACATCAACATTGGCCCATGCTGTACTGTTGTCCCTCACACACACACACACACACACACACACACACACACACACACAGACATGTCGATTGGATGGGTCAATGTCAGGCTCTGGCAAACAACAACACATCCTGTGCATATGATGATACCTGTGTCACCTCCTGTCATCTGTAACATTGATGCAGGAACAGGCTAACATGGTGCTGATGCACAGGGTGACATTATAGCAGTGTAGCAATATTAGCAATTTTTCAACAGGAAAGTGTAATGACATCCTTGTAGGTATGTCTGAGCAGGCATTATGCATCACAGCTCTGATTGTCAATGTAGCATTGTTACACCACTGTTAGGTCTGTGTATGTATTGTCCACCCATGTGCCACTTGGCTGAAGTGTACTGTGTTGCCAGCATGTGTTAGTGAGTGGACAGTACGTGTGTGATGTGTGCAGTACAGATTAGCAAGTGTACATCTGTGAACATGGTGGGTGTGCACTGTCTGCATGTACGTGCTTGGTGGACACATGGGACTTGTGGCATACCCTGTTGTACACATTGTTAACATCTCATAGTAACTTTCAATGGCCAGTATGCATTCTACTACAGTTATGTACTAACATGGGTCCACATGTGTGTATGACATGGGTTGACACTATGCTGTGGGTGATACTGTTAATATCTGTCAATGATTTGCAGTCTGGTAGTATACACAACCTCAACAGCATGACTATAAGCAATCATTGGATGATGTCCTGACAAATGACACACAGTTGTAGGGAACTCAGTAACAGTTGGATCCTTCCGGTACTATACTCGAACACAAACCAGTGGTATTGACCGCCACCCATTTCTGGGACCACACCTGTTTGGCATATAGCCCCCTTAGGTACAAGCAAACACACTAGGGATGTGTCCATCCATATCTGGGAATGCATGCATTGGCCTACAATGCATTCCCTGGATGGGACGCATATCCTACACAAGGGTATCATACAGACAGATACCTGTTGTCTGATACATGCTGTATAGCAGTAAGCCGGCTATGGCATAGTCATCCACATTTACTATACATACTATCCTGTCAGTACCTAAATGCATATCCACAAGGCAGTTTTACACCTATACAGACTGTCCATTATTGACAGTCATTGTTGTGTATGAACATGTCTGACATATACCCCAGGCATATACCCTCACTCACACTACTCTTTAGTAACTGTCATGGGTTTGTGTGGCACAGATGACCTTGGCCACAGATCACAACAGTGGACGGACTTGCCACACACCTACATACGTGACCTACGATCTGAGAAGCAGCGGCACAACCTGTCAATGGAAACAGATGTATTCATGTGGTATGGGGGCTTCATGTTATAATACTAGAGAGAGACGCATTAACACGGTGTGCTATTTGCTTTACTGGCTGGTTTCGCTTCTCCTGCTGTATTTGTAGGATGGTGACATCATCAGACTTTCCAAAGAGGAATGTACCTCTTTTAGTGAGTTTTCCCAGTCTCCAAAAAGGGAACACCTCTCAAAGGAAACTGCACACATACACCCCACCCTTACACATGCACACACTGTCAGTGTTTACAGAATTCAAACCCCAACCTAGCTATGTTATGATACTAGAGAGAGATGCATTAACATGGTGAGTTATTTGCTTTACTGGCTGGTTTCTCTTCTCCTGCTGTATTTGTAGAATGGTGACATCATCAGACTTTCCAAAGAGGAATGTACCTCTTTTAGTGAGTTTTCCCAGTCTCCAAAAAGGGAACACTTCTCACAGGAAACTGCACACATACACACACACTATTTGCAGGATTCAACCCCCTACCTAACTATGTTAGGATACTAGAGAAAGACGCATTAACACGACACACTATTTGCTTTACTGGCTGGCTTTTCTTTCTCCTGCTGTATTTGTAGGATGGTGACATCATCAGACTTTCCAAAGAGGAATGTACCTCTTTTAGTGAGTTTTCCCAGTCTCCAACAAGGGAACACCTCTCAAAGGAAACTGCACATATACACCCCTCCCCCAATTAACACAGCGTGCTATTTGCTTTACTGGCTGGTTTCCATTCTCCTGCTGTATTTGTAGGATGGTGACATCATCAGACTTTCCAAAGAGGAATGTACCTATTTTAGTGAGTTTTCCCAGTCTCCAAAAAGGGAACACCTCTCAAAGGAAACTGCACAAATACACCCACCCGCCCAAGACACACACACTCACTAGGACTCAAACCCTTACTTAGGTACGTTATGATAGTAGAAAGAGATACATTAACATGGCACACTATTTGCTTTACTGGCTGGGTTCTCTTCTCCTGCTGTATTTGTGGGATGGTGACATCATCAGACTTTCCAAAGAGGAATGTAGCACTTTTAGTGAGTTTTCCCAGCCTCCAAAAAGGGAACACCTCTCACAGGAAATTGCACATATACACACTCACTGTCAGTGTTTACAAAATTCAAACCTCTATCCAACTATGTTATGATACTAGAGAGAAAAACACATTAACACAGTGTGCTACTTGCTTTATTGACTGGTTTCCCTTCTCCTGCTGTATTTGTAGGATGGTGACATCATCAGACTTTACAAAGAGGAATATACCTATTTTAGTGAGTTTTCCCAGTCTCCAAAAAGGGAACACCTCTCAAAGGAAACTGCACACATACACACACACTCACTGTTTGCAGGATTCAAACCCCTACCTAACAATGCTATGATACTAGAGAAAAATGCAGTAACATGGTGCGTTATTTGCCTTACTGACTAATTTCCCTTCTCCTGCTGTATTTGTAGGATGGTGACATCATCAGACTTTCCAAAGAGGAATGTACCTCTTTTAGTGAGTTTTCCCAGTCTCCAAAAAGGGAACACCTCTCAAAGGAAACTGCACACATACCCCCCACACTCACTGTTTACAGGATTCAAACCCCTACCTAATTATGTTATGATACTAGAGAGAGATGCATTAACACGGCATGCTATTTGTTTTACTGACAGGTTTTCCTTCTCCTGCTGTATTTGTAGGATGGTGACATCATCAGACTTTCCAAAGAGGAATGTACCTCTTTTAGTGAGTTTTCCCAATCTCCAAAAAGGGAACACCTCTCAAAGGAAACTGCACACATACACTCCCCCCCAATAACATGGCGCGCTATTTGCTTTACTGGCTGGTTTCCCTTCTCCTGCTGTATTTGTAGGATGGTGACATCATCAGACTTTCCAAAGAGGAAAGTACCTCTTTTACAGAGTTTTCCCAGTCTCCACAAAGGGAACACCTCTCAAAGGAAACTGCACACATACACCCCCCCCCCCCATTAACACGGTGCGCAATTTACTTTACTGGCTGGTTACTGGCTGGTTTCCCTTCTCCTGCTGTATTTGTAGGATGGTGACATCATCAGACTTTCCAAAGAGGAATGTACCTCTTTTAGTGAGTTTTCCCAGTCTCCAAAAAGGGCATACCTCTCACAGGAAATTGCATACATACACACACACTCACTGTCAGTAGGATTCAAACCCCTGTCGAACTATGTTATGATAGTAAAGAGAGATGCATTAACATGGCGCAGTATTTGCTTTATTGGCTGGTTTTCTTTCTCCTGCTGTATTTGTAGGATGGTGACATCATCAGACTTTCCAAAGAGGAATGTACCTATTTTAGTGAGTTTTCCCAGTCTCCAAAAAGGGAGTACCTTTCAAAGGAAACTGCACACATACAAACACCCCCCACACACACTGTCAGTGTTTGCAGGACTCAAATCCCTACCTAACTGTGTTATGTTACTAGAAAGAGACACGTTAACATAGCGTGCTATTTGCTTCATTGGCTAGTTTTCCTTCTCCTGCTGTATTTATAGGATGGTGACATCATCAGACTTTCCAAAGAGGAATGTACCTCTTTTAGTGAGTTTTCCCAGTCTCCAAAAAGGGAACACCTCTTAAAGGAAACTGCACACACACACACCGTGTCTGTGCTTGATAGGATTCAAACCCCTACCTAACTATGTTATGATATGAAACAGAGATGCATTAACACTGCATGCTATTTGCTTTATTGACTGGCTTTCCTTCTCCTGCTGTATTTGTAGGATGGTGACATCATCAGACTTTCCAAAGAGGAATGTACTTCTTTTAGTGAGTTTTCCCAGTCACCAAAAAGGAACACCTCTCAAAGGAAACTACACACATAACCCCCACACTCACTGTTTACAGGATTCAAACCCCTACCTAACTATGTTATGATACTAGAGAGAGATGCATTAACACGGCATGCTATTTGTTTTACTGGCAGGTTTTCCTTCTCCTGCTGTATTTGTAGGATGGTGACATCATCAGACTTTCCAAAGAGGAATGTACCTCTTTTAGTGAGTTTTCCCAGTCTCCAAAAAGGGAGCACCTTTCAAAGGAAACTGCACACATACAAACACCCCCCACACACACTGTCAGTGTTTGCAGGACTCAAATCCCTACCTAACTATGTTATGATACTAGAAAGAGACGCATTAACATGGCGTGCTATTTGCTTCACTGGCTGGTTTTCCTTCTCCTGCTGTATTTGTAGGATGGTGACATCATCAGACTTTCCAAAGAGGAATGTACCTCTTTTAGTGAGTTTTTCCAGTCTCCAAAAAGGGAACATCTCTTAAAGGAAACTGCACACACTCACACCCTGTCTGTGCTTGATAGGATTCAACCCCCTACCTAACTATGTAATGATATTAAACAGAGACGCATTAACACTGCACGCTATTTGCTTTATTGACTGGCTTTCCTTCACCTGCTGTATTTGTAAGATGGTGACATCATCAGACTTTCCAAAGAGGAATTGTCCTTTTTTAGTTAGTTTTCCCAGTCGCCAAAAAGGGAACACCTCTCAATGGAAACTGTACACATACACACACACCCCCACACTCACTGTCAGTGTTTGCAGGACTCAAACTCCTATCCAACTATGCTAGAATACTAGAACGAGATGCATTATCACGGCGCTCTATTTGCTTTAGTGGCTGCTTTTTTTTCTCCTGCTGTATTTGTAGGATGGTGACATTATCGGACTTTCCAAAGAGGAATGTACCTCTTTTAGTGAGTTTTCCCAATATCCAAAAAGGGAATACCTCTCAATGGAAATTGCATACATACACACACACACTCATTATTTTCAGGATTCAACCCCCTATCTAACTGTGCTTTGATACTAAAGAGAGATGCATTAACATGGCGCGCTATTTGCTTTACTGACTGGTTTCCCTTCTCCTGCTGTATTTATAGGATGGTGACATCATCAGACTAGACAGCGTGATGTGTGTACACTTTGCTTTATGCCATTCCAGGAATGGTCCATGTGGGTCAGCAGGTGTCAACAGCTTGAACAAGACCTCATAATCCTTACCTTGTGTGATCTATCTGTGGACACATTGACATTCCGTCATATGTCAACACATATTTATGCACAGCTTGTTGGTTTTGTGGATACTACATATGTCTGGGATGTTGATAAAGGGCTATGCAAAGTCTATGTGAGACATGTGTAGCTGTGTTCAGTGATGTATGTCCTGGGTGGCTGCCTTGCAAACAGTCTAGCATGTTTGGGAACCATGATCCGCACATGAACATACCACAGTTGGTAGGGTTGTGTGCATGTCAGCTTCCAATAGCTCTGTTTATGACTGCAACCATGACGGACTCCATGACCTTGCAGATCAGACTTCATAGGCGTACTGGACCTGACTTCCCATGGTGTGTTGTGCACCAACAATTGTGGAGAGTGCCATATGTTGCTGTAACACATTCAATGGTTCCACATCCTGTGTAGGGGGTGAGGCTCAGCTGACTGTTCAGGTGCAAGATCTGTTTGTTCTGTAGTTTGTGCATGACATATATTAGGAATCAATGTATTCCACTTGCTGCCATGCTTTTGGCATTGGGGGTAGCTGCTCATCCATTCTACATGTGATATCTCCTGGTATGATGATATAGACTATTGTCAGTGGGAGGTGGGTATGTACATATGGGCCTGTCTGTCAGGATGTCGGAATTGTCAGTCAGGTACAGTTGGCCCTGACTCAGGACATATATGGGTGTACATTGCTATTTATGACATAGCTGAAGGAGGTGTCATGATTCAGTCTGGACTCCTTCTCAGCTACTCTTTACAAAACACCAACGGACATGAGCACTAATCCCTGTTATACTCTTTTACACACTTAACACCCTACTAATCATTTGTGATCAGGCTACAGAGTATATCATGATAATATCCTGGCATGTCCAGGGGTCGGTTTCGTGTGTACTCTTCAGTCCAGCTGGTGAATATTGTGATATTGACACAATGTCACATCTGCCTCATGTACACAGACAATCCTCTCCTCCTCCCGACAAACTCAGATATATGTGTGAGATGCACCTATATAGACATACAGGGTGCTGAACTCTCTCGACCCATGACTGGCACAGTCTATCAGGTGGTGAAGGTAACCACACACACCACATATCAGTCTCACATATCCTCTAGCGACAGCACTCAAACCACATTATCACACATAGACATACTCGGATGCTGTAAATGAACTTTGCCTAAGCAGCAGAGACCTCCAAAGCAGACACACACACAACTGCTACCCCACTACAATACCCACATATCACATAGCTCACAATGTCAGTGTGCCACACAGTCACTGCCCTTTGGGGTAAACAACACACCTAATACACTTGTAATAGGCGACACTTATTGTTAGACACACTGATGTACCACTCACCAGCCCAAACAAGGGAATAGTCACTTTGGGCTGTCTGATGGGTGCCAGGATCTGCCACATAACACATGCAGTCAGGTCACTCCAAAGCAAGTACAGGACTGGCACCATCATTGTCCATGCTGGTGCGTAAAACCTCAGATGTTACTCCCTGGACCACATGACATGATACATGGAGGAACACTCTGATCATATAGCCCAGGCCAGTATGACCCTGACCTTGTCTAGCATCTTACACCCACCAATTATGATGTCACAGTATACTGACAAACATATCACGTTTAACAGTTGCCTAACAAATTTGTTTCATTCATAGGGGATACAGTGTCTGTCAGCCTGTGGTGACATGCTCAACATGCCACGTAGCTTCACTATGGACAGCTTCCATCTGTCACCCTTGGACTTTTGAATGCTGGCTAAGGCTCTTGCTACCACCATAGTGCCTTTTTTAAGCAGGGCTCAAAAGACAAACCCACCTCCATAGACATTACAGGTTAAATGAAACTAAGGACAATGCTGCTCAACACCAGATGTGTTACCCTCATATTTCGGCCACTCAGGACTCTCCTCAGTATGGAGGATAGCGATATCTGTGCCTGGTTCAGGCTCACTTATGCACACCAGCACTACCAGGTTATGTTTCATACCATGCTTTCTGACAACAACACTTGGAACAGACAACACAACTAGGGGGAGTATCCATATACATCACAGATACACACACCTCCGGGTTAGTAGCACTGCACAAAGCATCACAGACCATACATATACAACAACCATTGTGCAAAACTGCCTTTCAGTTTGTTGCCTGCTACAGACCACCCTCCCAAACTCAGGAACCACACTCAGTTTTCATGGGAACTAAGGAGAATATGAAGGTCTCCACAAACACCATTATATTGGGTGACTTCATATACACAAATATTGACTGGGGGTACTACTCAAGCCTCAACACCCTCACCCAACAGTCGCTACAATTTGTAGACTCATATGCTATGGCACAACCAGTCAGCACAGCCACAAGGGGGAATACATATTGGACCTGATCATCACCAACATGGGGACTCTATGTTCCACACTAGCGATATACCCCTCATTGGTAAGGTCAGAACATACATGTATCTCACTGGACATACATATACCCTCCACACATCCATCCTGGGTAATCTTGGTGAACTTCTCATGAGCCAACATCTCACTTCACCAAAGCAAGGTGGTATCCTTCAGTGACCCTGAGACAGTGGCAAATACGGCTCACACTGCTGAATCCTTTACATACACATTCTATGGACACCTAGTGGACTGCATGGATTGTGCTATCCCAAATAACAACAGGACTCACTCCTCCAATGGCAGGGGACCTGTCTGGTAGACCCCAGCCATTAATAAGCTGTACAATGTCAGGAGGAAGCTACTACATGATAGAGCACAATCCCAGACTGGGAAGGCATCTGTGATCTGTACTAGCAGACAGCTATTATCAGTCATGAACTTTTCTAAGGGCCGCTTCTACCGGACAATTGCACGAGACACACAAGACTATCACACAGCCTTCTTCAGTTATGTCAGGAACCTGGGTGGACACTCACTGATATGCTATGAGTTACTGCATACTGACTAAACTTACCCTGAACCCACTGGCATTGCCAACATCCTGGCAAACAGGTTCAGTGCAGATGTCACCCCTCCACCCCCCTAAGGAGCAACTATCCATCCCAACAGAGTATAACCTCCCTGACATCCCACAGTAACAGGTGAGTGCTGCCCTCCCCAAAGATTACATCACAGTATCAATGGGACTAGACGGTGTCCCAGCCTGCATCTTACATGAGCTTCATGACAGACGTAACCCTCACATTACATCACTGTTCAATATCAGAGTTACTACAGAATATGTACCCAAGGAATGGCGTACAGTGACAGTGGTCCCACTCCACAGAGTTGGTGCGACAATGGACCACAAACAATATTGCCCTATAAGCCTAACTAGCCTGTTCTGCAAAGCTATGGAGCGCATTGTCATGGGACTCATACACATAGACATCGGGAACCTACAGACACTGTGTATTACACATTTCAGTGTTGTTGTGGGCAGATTTTGCCTCTTGAACCTGTTTGTATTCTTTAAACAGTTAACAGGTCCATCGACACAGGGACGGTTGTCCACACAGCCTACCTGAACCTTGCAAAACCCTTCAACACAATAACCCACTGGGCCATTATGCATAGGCTCACCAGCGTTGATATGGACACATATCTCACACGATGGATTGCTACCTGGATCAGGGATAGCACCTGCATGGTCAGAATTGCAGGTGCCATGTCTGACTATACAACAGTTACACGTGGCATCCCACACGGCTCCATCCAGGGACCTCTCTTGTTCAGTATATATTTGTCTGACGTACAGGCTACCACAGGGGGAATATGGTTGAACATGTTCGCACTTGACTGCAAACTGGGTGTCATGATCAACTCTCCAGCTGCCACATGCATACTCAAACAGGGTCTCACCGAGATGGATGACTGGTGCCTGAGCCATGGCCTACAGCTAAATGCCATTAGTTGCATAATCATCGCCTTTGGGAATAACAACATGCCCATGCATTACCACATAGATAGTACTCCATTACATATGGTAGGAGTTGTTAGGGGTTTGGGGACATGACTTGTGTGTACTGTCGCCTTTGACATTCACGTTGCCAAAGTGCTTGGACACACCATCTATATGGGCCACCTTATCCCATATGGTTTCACATCTAGATAGAGTGAGGTCATTGTGCCCCTATACTCATCACAACCATGCTTGGTTACAATGCCACATTTGGGGTCTACCTTACCCGACACCTGCAGCAACTGTACTGGCTACAGAAGTTCCTCACCAAGCAGATCTAGGGACTCACACAGATCCCCTGCACAGTTCGGATGCAGTAACTCCAGCTCTACTCAGTCGCTTACCACCTACTTGGATATGATGTGTGCCTGTTGTTTACAGATATACCCAACCCAGAATTACTGGACATGCTCCACCTCGGGATATCTGACTCCCTTGAAGCTACACACTCCAGGGACATATACCTCAGCACAGATGTTTATAGGACATGCTGGAGGGACAGATTCTTATCCCAGAGGCTCCACTCACTCCAGATTGTAATCCCAGTTTCACATAGGCAGAACCACCCACTGACCACCTACAAGAGACATCTTGATGACTGAATGGGTGATCGTATGTTTACCCTTGAGATATCTTCTGTGTCCCTGCTAGACAGAGGCACACTAGCCTAAACATACATGGGCTATCTTGTGTGACCTACTATTCACACACACAGTGTAATAATCTGACAGGGTTGCGAATGCCAAACACACTCTGGCTAGGCTTGTACATGCCCTAGGGCAGATAGCCTAGTATCGACTTCTGAATCTATGCTAATGTTCAGGATGCACAATGTTTATTGCTGATACTGTTTGCAGGTCTTTATCATCTTTGATTTACCAGTTTCTATGAACAACTTCGGTATCTGCAGAACATATTTGATTATGACAGGGTTCCACTATATTATAGATGTGTCTGTTGTCATATAACTGTGTGCACAGGGCAGATTGCTGGATAGTGACAGGTTTCTGGGTTAACACATGCAACTGCCAGATATGCGTGGCCCACTGCTGTACTCAGACATGGCCTAAGTGTGTGAGCATGCCCAGTTCAGGCTTTCTTTGTTTTGTTGCCTGACATTTGTCTAATTTATTCAAGTGTGTGAGCATGCCCAGTGTGACCTTTCAGTATGTTGCTATCTGAGGTCCACTACATTTGTTGATGTGTGTGAACATGACCAATATTAACATTTATACTGTGTGTGTTGGAAGTCAGGTTCTGTTCTTACTGCAGGACTCACCTTTGTGTCATAACTCGACAGGGATTATGCTGTGCCTGCAGGGTTTCCATGAGATACTTTGCATAGACTTATCAACATTCCTTCGTACAGGCTGACCACTGCAATACTGTCATGGTTTAGTGGTTCAGTACTTTGACTATAGTGTACAGTATCCTGGATTCGAGGCCCATCACTGCTTTATATTTTCATACTGAGCAGACCAGACTGCTTAAGGGCCAGTTAAGCAAATATGAGCATGTTGGCTTTTGTTCAGCTATGCCCTACTTAGACCAGGCTTGTCTGACATTGCTCAATATTCACCAACATTACTGGGCGTTGCCCAATATTACTGAACATTGACCACAGTTGTGCTAGTTGGTGTGTGTGATTTTGTTTGCATATACTACATGGTGGTAAATGCTGTTTAGCACTGCTTTATATTGCTTAACACATGGCAATCATGCCTTAGGTGGTGCTGCATGGCTGTCTATGTCGGATGCACATACTACACTCCCAGTACATGTTTGAAAGCAGGTAGTGTCAACTTAGGCATCCATTTTACTATATGTGCAAGTCAGAGGGAGGTATAATTTCCAGAGTTCCTACTGAGCCAGTGTATGTGCTATGCATTGCCTCTTTGCCAAGGTCAAACCATACTGGGCACACCTCCTTCTGCCTACTGGGGTAGGCTCAGGTTGTTCCTCCTCCGAGTCACACTCTGCCTGTGATGGCATTGGAAATGGTGGGGGGCTGTTTGGCCCAGGCCTATGCTGGTCCTGCTGCAGCTGTTTTCGCAGGATCATATTATATAGCATAGCAAATACCATGACAATTTGGGTACATGTAGTTGGTGAGTACTGCAAGGCTCCTCCAGATGTGTCCAGGCACCGGAACCATGACTTGAGCAGCCCAAACACATGCTCTATTACATTACGTGTTTGTGCATGTGCCTCATTATGGCGTTCCTGTTCAGGTGTGCATGTGTTTCTGATGGGTGTCATCAGCCACGGCTCCAGTGCATAGCCAGCATCCCCCACTAGGTGACCATGTGGGATGTCCCCATTGGCAAATGTCTGGTACAGCTGCGTCAGATGCCAGCTATGGGAATCATGGTAGCTTCCAGGGCAGCCTGCACACACATTCAGTATTATGCCCTGGGCATCACACACAACCTGGCAGTTGATGGAAGGGAAGCCCTTGCGGTTGAAGTAGACCCTACCCCGCTCGCTGGATGGTGCTTTGATGCGTATGTGCGTGCAGTCTATTGCACCCACTACCTCAGGGTATTCCGCTATTTGCTTGAAGAGACGCATATTGCTAGCCAATACCTCATGGGAATTGGGGAAATATACATGATCACCGACATGTGCTGACATGGCATCCAGGAACTGGTGCAGTACCCTGGATGCTGATGCCTGTGATATCCCCATCATATCACCAGTTGGTCTCTGGATGGTACCTGTTGCTAATATTCTTAGGCCACCACATACCTTGGTTTCCACTGGGATGGGTTCCCCTCTGTTGGTTCTGTATGTGAGGCGTGGCCTGCACAGTTCAACAATTTGCTGCAGGATGTCTCTGTCCACTCTACAGCACTCCACTATCTCTAGCTCATGTAGCCCCTGGTAGGTTACCCTGGGCCTGTACACTCTTCTCCATCGCCTCACTGTGGGTTGTCCAGCAGCATTTCCATTGTCACCACCCTCTGCATGTTGCATATGTTGCCTTATAACAGCAATGGCAGCTCCTAACATTTCTTTGTCTCAGTAAAGCTTTTTCAGTTTTCACTTCTATTAGCTTACTTCAGTGTCTGTTGTGTGAAACATAATGGACTGTTGTTTGCAGAGTTTTAAGTGCTAGGCTGGGCTGGGCTAGTGTACTGCCTGTGTAATTGCCTGATTCTGATTGTTTTCACCTGCTAGCTCTGCTAGTACTCCCTGGTAGCTTTCTAATATTTGTTGTGCTTTCTTTTTCCTTTCTGTTTCCTCAGGGGGGAGTGCCGCGCACACAAGCGCAAACACGAGCACACCAGCTAACACCCATGCACACATGCTTACACTGACTAAAACTTGCTTATTCAGGTTAAAACTCACACACACCAGTGCAAATGAGCTTACAACTCTTTAATCAGCCTAATACATAATTACTCCGGCTTAAACGTGCGCACTCACGCTTACACGCGCTCTCTCTGCCTTATTCAGGTTTACAGGCGTGCACAAGCGTGCATACCCGCTCAGCAAGAAACGCTGGTGTTATCCACGGCATACACCTTCCATTTCTTGCCTTTGCCTAGCCTACCTGCTTACTCACCTCTTTCCATGATGTGTAAATGACAGCTGGCACATGCCACTCTGCTCCAATGAGCTTCACTTCTTTCATACATATCCCCCTCGTGATGTCACCTATCTTCTACTCTGTTACTCCCCTTATCCTACTCCTACACTCCAATGACTGTGCTCATTTGCTATGTAAACTTGTGATCCACTATCCTAACCCTCATTTACATAGGATTGACTACTAATGCTTGGTTACATCTCTTAGACTGAGCTTCCCCCCTTAGCAACCTCTACTCGGTGGCCATGTTGTCTTCAGCCTGCCATTCCCTTGCATTGTACATTAATAATTTAAATAAGATCCACATTTGTGGGTTTTAATTTTAATTTTATGGGTTTTAGAGCACAGCCCATTTGAGCGGTGCTGCACTACGCTTAAACATCAGAAATCGGAGAAAAAAATAATAATTTTTTTTTTCATATTGCATCAGGAAACATTTCCAATGGCCGTATATTTGGCCATTGGCATGCTTCCTGCACTGGATGCAACCTTTATTTGGAGCTGTCATGGCTCCATTTTGCTATTTGCAGAATGGTACTCAGTTGTCAACTGAGTACATTTCTACAAATAACGCTGCTCTTACTCGGACAGGTTCGGGTTTCCTGAATCGTAAATCTACCTTATTTGCATGCCTTTCACCTGTAATTGAGGTAATTTGCATATCCCAGCCCTGTCCGTGTAAGAGTCATTTTAGGAGCTCTCTTGCATGCCCCTGCAGTCTGTTTCTGGATCGCTCGTTGGACATGATGGTTGCATGGAGTCTTCTTAGACTCCGTGCAAGCCATCGTGAATCCGGCCCATAGTGTGACAACTCTTTATTTATATAATTACACAATATGCCTCTTTTATTGTTACTTTCTGTATTCTACCTGTAATTTGCACTGTACCTGCCTATTGCACTGCAAAGTATTTCTGCCCTCTCTGTAATTTTTGCATTGTACCTGCCTTTGGCACTGTGAAGTATTTCTGTCCTCTTTGATTTTTTCTGGGTTAACTTCAAATTTTTTTTGTAAATATAAATGTATTAATTCCTCTTATCCCAGACCTTATCTCCCAGACTATAGTATATTATTATACCTGTATTTTTTGTATTGTACCTGAATTTTGAAATGGGAGGTATTTAGACCTCTATGATAATTTCTGTATTAACCTGTAACATAATTGTATGTAAAAATTGTTTTTGTTATTTTTTTTGCAAGGAGTTTATCTCCCCGGGCCTCTACTGAAAATGGACATGTATCCAGTTAGACTAGCCTGGTCAACAAATGTAAAATAAAAAAAAAAAAAAAAAAAAATATATATATATATATATATATATATATATATATATATATATATATATATATATATATATATACAGATATATATAGATATAAAAGAGAACATAAATACATATATGACCAAAGGCACCATTAATGGGGGGTGAGGCGGCCCAAGCAAAATATGTCTTGTAAGTATTGATATCACCCCCTACTTCACAGCAAAACAGATCTGCCCTGTAATACAATACCAAATCTTGCAAGTTCCATACCCAGGACCCTACACAACATGGGTGCAAGACGTTAACAGTAATCCATCCCACCTGTATGATGTCAGGATGGTATCAGTGACATATCATGCAGTACAGTCTGGCTACCATAGGGAATGTACAATGTAGAAGCAATAAACATTCCAAAGATACATATACGCACACACATATATATATGCAGATACATATATATATATATATATATATATATATATATATATATATATATATATATATATATCTATGTATTTATATATATATATATATATATATATATATATATATATATATATATAGATAGATAGATATAGATATATATGTAACTACACATACACACACAGAGATATGCATAGGAAGATACATATTTAGAGGGTACTCACCATACTGAACAGCCAGTATTCCTACAGTTTCCACTTTATTAAATGGACAGTGTATGAGTCACCCATACAAAAGACAATTGTTGCCTGAAACATATACCCACAGAAAAGTCAAAGGATATGACACCACACACAGGTTTGCATACATAAGAATGTTTTATTTGTGTACTATTACAGTTGTATATGCCATGACATATAGCTGTTTAGACTTTGAAATGCATACAAACAGATTAATGCAACTCTCGAGCAGATTATTTAATACAGTAATCCAAAAGCATAACATATGTTGCTGTCCAGGCCAAGGCCCTCAAGTAGTACAACAGTAAAGACATACTGGGCCACACGATAAAAATCAATAATTACAGTAAGTCATGCAGATGTATAGTCCAGCAGCCTCTAACTACACTCTGTACTAAATCCCTAGGGGGAAAAGACTTAAGATGACACAATGGGATGTAGCTGTTACATAACAATGCATAACTGAAAACATCACAATCACACTGACAAACAGAACAGTCTGTATAGCAGTAAGCCAGCAATGTTCCCAAGGTGAAATGTATGGTAATGTACAGCCATATACCTTAAGGCAGCTTACTACTGATATCCCTCACATGTTGTAACAGCCTAGGTTATTTATGGTGCATACCCCCCATAGACTGACTTACAGGGGCATATAACACTGTTACATACACTGACCTCTGGACTGCAGAAGGGCACTCATGTTTTGTGCAGATGAAGCCCACATATATATGGACCCTACCCCATAATATATGTGGGGGGCCACAGCAGCACTGGAATGATAGCAGGAATGGCAGCATGACATAATCACAGGCCACTACATAACAACCCCTGACAGCATGTCTTATGGACAAAGCCTGGTATGTAGGTGGAGGACAGAGGGTGGAACACAGGCCCATATGTGAAATACTGTTGCCAAACACTGAGCAAGTTGCTGGTGTTACAGGATAGTCTGCAACATACCCTTAGTCAAGAATATGAAGTCAGAAACACAAATGGATGTAGCCATGTACTGACTGATAGCACTCAACACACACACTGCCTGCAATATATCTGACATGAGACATGTGTGGTGGACAGACAAAACATAATAGTCACACCTCTGGACATCATGTGGACAGTCCCACAGTTGAGAGCTATGTAGACAGACTGCATTCCATGTTAAATTAGTATGTACACACAAACCCTGTAACACTGGTGCTAAACAATGCGTATAACAAAACCACTCACACTGTCTGTAGTTCTGGATCCTTATACAACAAATATGTAGCTGGCCTGAATCTGCAAGTGCTCTTGCAAGAGGTATTGCTACCTGCTGTCTGTAACACTGCTGCACAAACACAGAAAGGATGTCCACCATACATGAAAGGTAAAAGGACCACACCCACATGATGTAGGGATTTATAGTAGTGGGTTGCCTTGACAGTGGTTATTGGAAGTACTACACAGCATGCTGCATGCAGGTAGCAAGGGGAGGACACTGATTGGTGCAGAAGCCATCACCTGATCATGTGCAAATCCATGCTGCAATCTATGCTCAATTGAGAGAGAGAGAGAGAGAGAGAGAGAGAGAGAGAGAGGTAAAGGAAAAAAAGACACACAAAAAAATCAAGCAAACTATCCAGAACATACATCATTCCCAGAACAGGTATGTGAAGTATATATGCATGCAATTGACTGTAGTACTTGGTCCATAATAATGGGATAGATGTGTAGAATGATTTATGTGTGCCATCAGATGTTGTTGTAATGATGTCCAGCTGAACAACTGAAATGGACAATAGTGTCTGTCCCTGTGGTTAGTGGGCCATACCCATCAACTGTGCAGAGCAGCAGTGACTGACAAGATGCAAGCCATCATAGTGTGTGTAGTGTAATGGAAAACATGTATATTACCGTGGCCAGTACTTGGTGGTGGAAGTAATGCCATTATGACTGACACATGGGTTCCAGAACTCACCACTTGCAGGACACTCAAGTTAACATATAATGTAGCATGCTGAAATACCATAGGTGTGCAATAGGCTCACCTGCAATCTGTCCCTATATATAACCCCCTAATGTAAGGCTGTGTCCATATGTGGCATCTGTCTGTGATGTAGCAAGGCAGAACAGTGCAGCTGTGCAGATGTCTGAATGTACCCCATATCTATCTATCTATCTATATATATATATATATATATATATATATATATATATATATATATATATATATATATACTCACACACACACACACACACACACACACACATGTATGTCTACAGATATACATACACCTATATGTATATATGTATACAAATACATAGTATACAGCATAATATATACCCATGCAGATATAAAGATATATATATGTATATATATATATATATATATATATATATATATATATATATATATATATATATATATATATATATATATATATATATATATATATATATTTATATGTATGTGCATGTCTACATTTATACACACACCCACACATATGTATATAAATACATGTCCCCTATTTTTGCATCACAGTGCTGCATGCTATGTGTGAGGGAATATCACACATATCAATACACACACACACACACACACACACACACACACACACACACACACACACATATATATATATATATATATATATATATATACACACACAGTAAGTGTGTGCAAGTGTCAAACCCAGAGCTGTTGGACATGCTACACCTAAAGAAATCCCAATCCCTCCAAGCTACATGCTCAAGGGACCAAAACCTTGTCACCACAATAAACAGGACATGCTAGAGGGATAGATTCCTGTCCCAGAGACTTCTTATACTCTGGAACAAGTTACCCATCTATGTCAAGCAAAGTTCTTCATTAGCGCTCTTCAAGAAAAATCTTGATGAGTGGATGGAAAATAGGAAATACACCCCGGGGATCACTTCTGTGTCTCTGCTCAACAGTGGCACAGGAAAATAACTTTCTTGGGTGGCGTAAGCTATGGAACCTTGCTGTCTAGGCTTAGGTAGGCCCTTGGGCCGATAGCCTAGTACCTACCTATGAACCTATGAACATGGACGGTTATGTCACATGTGAACCCCTTGTTGGGACCACATTGCCCTTGTCTGTGAAAGTGGGATTGGGAATTTGGGGAAGGATAGCAGGTATATTTGTGGAAGTGGGTTGGTTTGGTAGATAGAGAAGACAGCCTACAGTGGTGGTATATGACACATGTGGTGTGTAAACATCCTGGATGGTGAGTGTCATCAGTGATATAACAGCCCCATGAGCCCCTATATGGAAACAATTGGAGCAAGGCCCCCACCCATTGCCAGTCACAACATCAGCATCACAGCCCTGAAGGTGCCTGGGATGGAGGTTAAGCAGGAGGAGCATGTGGACCCTGTGACTGTGTACTGAGGACCTCAAGGTGCTGTAGCACATCCCCCAAGTCTCTGTGGAGCTCCCTGTCCACCAGTCCCTGGACCTGACCTCGGGCGACAGGATCATGTCTGTGTGTGCCCCTGGGGGGGCACCATTCCCTTAGGTGGTTCCACCTGAAGGTAGTACAGGACCAGTAGATGAGGAGGCCCCAGGGTGGGTCCCATATGTGATGTGGCCTGGTAAAATGGCCAGATGAGGTGGGAGAAGTGGTTTTGCTGGCAACTGTTCCCTAAACATGCTATTGTGTCACTGTTATAGAACATATGTTGGTAGTAATAGTCCACATATTCCCAGATCATGTCCAACAGCATGCATAGATATCCCCAATAACATATAACAACAGATGTGCAGCAATCACATAGCAAACAGACCACATGCATATATTTAACCATAGTGGCCCTTACAATGGCATGCAAATGACATTGTCCGTAACAGGCCAGCAATCATAGTGCCCCTACAGGGAACATGGCTACAAACACATAGCACAAAGTGTGGTTCAATACAATATATATCCCAGTGGTAGGTATGCTGTAGCCATACCTATTGAGTTGTGTGATCAGTTTGTTGTCACAGAGATGTGTATTAAGAGCTATGGTAACCTTGCTGTATGACTTTCTCAGACCTGTTTCCATCGTTATGTCTTTCAGGCAAGATATCACATGGCAGACTACCTGTCTATTCAGTGGATGAAAATGAGGTCATCATCACACACCTGGTAGCAATACCAGTTGCTGTTTGGCAGAACAGCCCATGAGCAGCAGGAGCGGACTACCCTGTATAACGATCTTGTACACAGTTTCAATAATGTCGGCCTGCATAACCACAGTTATGAGCATGTCCGGCATCATTGCAGTGACCTACTTTGCAATGCCCGTCGGTGTGCTGCTGCAGTTCAGGGGAATCACATTGCAACAGGGGAATCATGCCATCCATCCCCCCTGACATGAGTTGAGGAGCTCCTTGCCATCCTCATGGCACCTGCCCACTCGCACACAACTGGCAAAGAGTATAGTGGATGTGGGTGCTACCCACACTCCGGCAGAGGAGTGCGCAGGTAAGACCACATGGCACATCAGTAGACCACTGTTGTGTATCCATCCACATCTGTACAGGTAGATCATGCATATGTGAGATTTAATGAATATAGTCTGTTGCTGCATAGTAATAAACAGATGTGCATAAGCTGCAATATTGTGGACTTTTACTGTTGATGTACTGTACTGTAATGCTGCACCCGCCCTGTACCAATGCCACAGCTGTGACTACTGATATCACATCTTTCACACACTTAGGTAGGTCCTTCTGGTATACCTCCAAGGCAGCAACCTGTAGCTGGTGAGTATCATTTTTATTCAGGCTTGCCAATACACTGGTCATGTTATGACTATACATTTAAAACACCTACCCATAATGCATGCCGTACATGTTCACGGATTGTAGCTATTAACTGCACTGCATCACAGTGGTGACCATGATGGTGTATCTGAAGGGTTTGTCAGACTCCTGCAATATAACTAACATCCTGTCATTGCAATGTGTGTCCACAGAGATGAACATAATGGTGGGACAAATGGCCTACAGTAGGGACATGTGTGAAACATCACCCTTATACAGTGCTACAACAGTGTATATACCAGTATTACAATGGCAACTGTTACAGATCTACACTATGGCATATCATAATACTGTGGTCCACAACCCTTAAAACCTGCAATGTGGCCCCAACATGAGCAATGAGTGTGTAATATGGATTCATAGGTTAGAGCAGCAAATATGGGGAATGCATACTTTCACAAATACTGGAAGCATATGTGTGCACACAATCCAGATAAAATATAGTGGAAGCAGCTGCTGAGGTACTGACTGCATGCATTTGTCATGGAAATGCACCTTCTAGCAAGTACACTTCCCCAGTGTCACATCGCGTATTGGTCTGCTTCCAAGACATTTGGCCATCAAATGTGCACACTTACCTGCAACAGTGGCAGCTGTGGCTTGCTCACATCTTACATGACATGGCATGGGCCCCATACCCAACAGGTAGCACCCATGAGCTGGACATGTAGCCATACCCCACCATTGCATATACCATAGAAAACAGTGCAGACAGTCACATGTAGCAAACTGGTCATGTGAGCTGCCCAGTAACATGCCACAACACTGAGGGGGTTGCATGAATATCTAGCAAGTACTGACTGTGCAGTACCTTTTTTGACAATTGCCTGAACTCTGCAAATGTGTGGCCTATGGGTTAGGGTAATCAGATGTGACAGTTGTACCACAGGAAACATCAGCCAGGACTCTCTACAAGTAGTGTATGCATAACAGAAGAGGTCCCCAAAAGTCATGTGTTGCAATGTGTACTGGTGTACCATGACCATGTTGGAAACCTACAGACAGTATCATGTAAGATACATGTGCTGCACAACCAATGCCTCACCCCATTTCAGACCAACCATCCCCATCTGTACTGTGCCAGTGCCAGTGTACACCTGTATGTTTGCCATTCATTAGCTGGGACTAGGCTGTTACACGTGGTGTTCAGTGTTTGGGATACTGCAAACTGACACACATGTGTAGGTCATAGTTTGTCATCTGCAAAAAGGCTGAAGGTGGGGAGGGGGTGTCATCATGACACACCAGTGGACTGCAGCAGGGATCCTAAAGATGCTATGAATGACTGTATCTGCACACAGCCAGGGTCAGGAACTGTGGCAGATGTAACCCTGACTCCACAGCAATAGTGACGGCAGTGTGTGAACTCCAAGGGATGTGCACATGAGTTGACCTTGCAATCATGCAGAGTTGGGGGACATGTGTAGGGCAGACTGATCATATACTGACAAATGCAGATGGCCCATGCTAGTATACCCCTGCCAGGAGTAGTGACAGCTGTAGTACACATAACAGTAGGTGCAGCAAACCGTCATGATAAGGGAGTGCACACATATGCAGCCATGAAGTATATGCATTGTGGTCAGCATCAGCACAACTAACACATTTGTTAGACACTGCATTTGATTGTACAGGACATATGTCACGTATCAGGCTCATGTAATGTTAACATATGCAGTGATGTGGTCTCATGGCATATCAAGGAAGAGGGCATCATATCAATAAGGGTGTGTACACTCCCTATAGCCACTATAAGGTTTGACGGTTGTCAGTGTTATAGTATCATATTGGTCATACATGCACCACTGATGTTGACATCTGTAAATCAGACATCAGACATTCACAAATGACATCTGTCCACATATCATCCCAGGTATGTGTCAGACAAACACATAGGGGCTGTAAGCATTAGAGCAGATATAACTGATACAGTATTACACATTCAGCAATGGTGTGTACACCTGTGAGATATGGTGCACAGTACATAGCAGGGTGCAGAACAGTTGCACAGCAATAGTGTGTACATGAGTGCAGTGTTTTCCAGGGAAGAGGCATCACCTACTAACACAGCCCATGCATCACACACATGTATACTGTTGCTAGCATGGATTGACTATAGCTGCACTGCATGTTGCTGAGTACATTATGTTATGCATGTTGACAGATGGGTAATGGGAGGTCCGTGTGTACTATCTTTGTGCAACCTCACCTGTAGGTGTGTGTGTGTGGGGGGGGTTATTTTGTCTGTAAGTGCAATCTGCTGGAGTGGAGGGGCTTTTTGCATGTAGGATGTGTGTGTGTGTGTGTGTGTGTGTGTGTGTGTGTGTGTGTGTGTGTGTGTGTGTGTGTGTGTGTGTATATGTGTGTACTGTTATGCAATGCTGTACAGGTCTTAAAGTGCATTTTTTGTTTTCCACTCACAGGTGGCAAGGTGGGTGAGGGTCCCTCCTGCATGCACTCTGTTGTCGATGTCCATACAGACATTGAAAATGATGATAGCTGTGTTGAGGCACAGGCGGGGTTGTCAGAGGCTGAAACTGCGCCATGGTTTGACATCCCCCTGTTATTTACCCCTTCCCCACACATAGTCACAGTGCCTACAGATACCCCATGATCAGTGACCATAGCAGAGGGACAGTTGGTAGTTGGTGACAGTGCACAAGAAAGTGTGGTATCTATGGCTGCTGTGTCTGGACACAGGAAGCATAGCCAGATGTCCAGCAGGGTAGGACATAGGCAGATGTACCGGGGTACTCATGGGAGGGCTGATGGTCATCATGCCCCTGGCTGATGTGCCACAAATGGTACCACCAGATGCATGTTTCAGGCTGTCATGGGGGCACAGCAACTTAAGGAACTGTACACCAGACAGGGTCTGAGGCTGCAGAGGGCTGCTTTTTATCTGTAAGTAACAACATCCATGATCTTGCAGGTGCCCTCTGTGATTATACAGAGGTCATGTATAGATGGTTGGGTGAGATGGTGGGCCTCATCGACCATGGACTGTCCATGCTAGAGCATGTGGTGGGAGTGGGGTGATGGCCACATGAATGTAGGCCAGCAACACCAACAACTGGCAGTCGATGTGGACATGCAAGGACACCAAGCCAGTCCCGTAGTGCCAGTACCAGCCCCAGCACTGCAGGGGGTGCTGTCCACACCACACCACAGCAGGCCACATGCATGTGGCCCTGGCCAGTCCCAGAAGGGACCTGGTTCCAGCGGACATATGTCATCATCAGGGGACAGTAGCATAACAAGGCCTGTACCTGGAAGTAACCATGAAACCCCTGGCAGGCACAGTCCACCTGTCCATGACCAGAGGTGGTGAACTGCACACCCTGCCAGGTATAGGTTCATAGGTTGTTACTAGGCTATTGGCCCTAGGGCCTATACAAGCCTAGCCATAACACTTCCCTGGATATTTCTGCCCACAATATTTACTTCTCTAGACCCCTGTATAGCAGGGTGACTGGCATGATCCCCGGGGTGAACTTCCTATCTCCCATCCAATCATCAAGGTTCCTTTTGAAGAGGGCCAAGAAGGTGCTCTGCTTGACATGTATGGGCAGTCTATTTCAGAGTATGAGAAGTCTCTGGGTCAGGAAAATATTCCTCCAGCATGTTTTGTTCATTGTGATGACAAGGTTTAGATCCCTGGAGCATGTGGCTCTGAGGGATTGGGATTTCTTTAAGTGGAGCATGTCCAACAGCTCAGGGTTTGACATGGTCTTGTATGTTAAGCAGAGATCACCTCTGAGTGCACGATATGCCACAGAGTATAGCTGGAGTTTTTTTAGATGGACAGCATATGGTATCTTCTTTAGGCCTGTGATTCTTTTAGTGAGGTATTTCTGTGGCCTTTCCAGCTGTTGTAGATGTCATGTGAGGTACATACCAAACGGGGCATTATACTTTATAATGGGTCTAATGAGGGATGAGTACAGTGAGACAATGACCTCCTTTTTTCTGGATGAAAAGCCTTTAGTTGTGAGGTGTGTCACATAGAAGGATTTCCTGACTGTTGTGGTGATGTGGTTATTGAAAGTGAGACCACTGTCCACCTGTGTCCCTAAGTCTCTCATTACACTTTTGATGTTTAGTGTACTGCCACCTATGTGGTAATTCATGGGTACATGTTTTTTTCCAAAGGGGATGACTATACATTTCTTGGCATTAAGCTTGAGCCCATGGCTCTGGCACCAGGCATCTGTTTCTGTAAGGCTCTTTTGTAGAATATCCACATCATTTGGGGATTCAATAATGGCTCCCAGTTTGCAGTCATCTGTGAACTTTGTTAGCCAGAGTCCTGTAGTGTTGGCCTGTACTTCAGAGAAGTAGATGCCAAACAAGAGTGGTCCCAGGACTGAACACTGAGGTACTCCACTTGTCACTTGACTGGAGCTGGATTTGGAGTCGGCTACTTTTACAGTCTGGGTTCTGTCAGTAAGTCAGTTGGAAACCCATCGAGTGACATAGGGATTTATGTCCAGCTTAGTAGGTTTATCTATGATTCCAGAGTGGGGGATGGTGTTGAAGGCCTTGGTGAGGTCCAGATAGGCTGTGTGGACTACCTTACCCTCGTCCACAGCTCTGGAGACTGATTTGAAGAAGTCAATCAGGTTCAGGAGACAAGATCAGCCCTTCACAAACCCAAACTGGGTGGGGTCGAGTGTTTGAAGGTTGCCAATGTCTTTGTTTATAAGTTCCATGATAATGCATTCCATGCCCATGCAGATCAGGCACATCAGATTGATGGGAGGGTAGTTCCCGGGATCCAAGGTGGATCCCCCCCTTGTGGAGTGGGATAACTGTAGCTGTGCGCCACTCAGTGGGCACAAAGCCTGAGGTGAGGCTATGATTAAACATGACACATAGGTAAGGTGCCAGTTCATTTTGTAATTCATGTAGTACACAGCCTGGGATGTCATCTGGTCCCATGGATGCTGTATTCTTAGCTTTGGAGAGTGGGGTTTATACCTGTGTGGCTGTGATTACTGGAATTTGGCAATCTTTTGTTATTGAGCTGGGCCCTTTAGGGGGTGAGAGGGGGGTGAAGATGGCATAAAATTGATCTGCCAGGATATTGGCAATATTCTTGGGATCACTATATTTAATGCCATTCTGTTGAAGCTCAGAGCAGATCTGAGCATTGCCATTTAGATTCTTGGCATAACTATAGAATGCCTTGTAGTTGTCTTTGGAATCTTTGGCAATTTTATTTTCATAACTAGCTTTTGAGGATTTTATGAGGGATCTCAGCTTCTTACTGGGGCTGGTGAGGGAGTTTTATGCATCCTGGGATTGTGTAGTTTGTTTATAGCAGGGGACAACCAGATTGTCTTCCTTTTTCTGGAGGACAGCATCTTGGTTCTATTTGGGATGGCACAATTCATGCACAAGTGGATGTGCTCGTACAGTGCCTTAGTGTAGGATTCTGCAGTTGAACTTTCACATCTCGTCTGCATGGGTGTCATGAAGTTTGTCACTTCTGACTTCAGTAGCATAAAGTTGTCTTTGGAGAAGTTTTTAAGGAGGTCTCCTTACTAGGGGGCGGGGGTGGGATGTGGATTTCAAGGGTGATTTGCTTATGGTCAGACATGACCAATGAGGGGGTGACCACTGGTGTGGAGCATCTATCTCCCATGTATGTTCTGCAACTGTCCAAGAAACACCTGTATAGGGCAGCCACATGGCAGAACTGTGTGCATGCATACCTACACACTATACAAACACACCTAGGGCAACCCCATACCCACACACACCACATCACCACGCCCATATCAGCAACTTACACCCCTCACCCACACACATGGTGTCAAACTTATGGTCAACCCTAGTTCTCTGGCAAACCAACAACACACCCTGTGCATATGATGATACCTGTGCCACATTCCATTGATGCAGGGACAGGCTAATATGGTTCTGATGCACACGGTGACTGTACTACAGTGTACCAATGTACTGCTGTATAAAATGTTGTCCACAGTAATGTTTAATGCTTACATGTCAGGTAGTGTATCTGTCCAGACATGATGCATTATAGCTGTTAGTAACACTGAGTGATTGCAGTCTCCATAATGTTATCCATTTGTGTTGTAGGTGTACATGTGTCAGCAGGAGGACGGTCTGCTGTCATATCTCACAAGGGGTATGGCACTGTGGTGACACCATGGCTGGGCCATATCCTGGGTACAGTTGAACGCATGTCACAGGTCTGTATAACAGTTACTGCCTGTGCCACATGGACAGATGACCCCCTGGGACATGTATATTCAGCAACCTGAAGTAGATCCCTCCACATACATGCACACTCTTACTTGGCAACACTGGGACTAGATCCCTACCTATGTATGTAGTGCTACTGATGTTTGTGGCTTTAATTGCACACACCACACAGTGTTTAGGATGAGGTATGCTCCAGGTTACCTATTACATGCAGAACATCCCCAGGCATGGTAATGAGGGATGTAATGGTTGCATATGGACACTACATAGTGTGACATACCATCATATACACATTAACAAACACATAACAGGCAGACACACATCCAAGAGACCTGGGCCTATCAGTGTTAACTAACTTGTCAGTGTGTCCAGTGTGTTACAGGTAGGCTACACACAGCACATGCATAACTGGGCTGGATAGTGTTATCAGTTACCTGTATGGTTGATGGTGACAGTGGCCACCATACAGTGGTACATGGGACATGTACCGGGGGTACCATGGTGTAATGACAGTAGACACAGCACCCACACCCTACTGTGGATACTGTATGCACTGGAACCCATGATGACACTCTGATATACCCACATCACACATTGACCAGGACTGCAATACAACCCATTGTCCATCCCAAGAGTAATTCTACGGGGATATGCATCTAATGTACATGCCACAGGCATAGTAGGGTGATACATTGTCATGCCTCTCCTATGGGCAGCAACATCACTATCCGTAATACTGTGTGGCAATGTGTTTTGTAATAGGAAGTATGTGGACTCGGAATGATATACCCTACAGATATACACACATGCACACATGCACACACTTTCCAGAACTCAGTCAGCATCCCATGCCTATCAACCCATTTGTACAACAGTGTTGTGCTTGGACTGCAAGGCTCAGGTAGCCTTTAGAGAGAGCAGCATAACAAGGTACATGTAATGTTTGGAACAGCAGCAGCCACATCTAACTATGGCAATGGGTGTTGTGGTGGGTGTGAAGAGCCTCATGGTATTCCCAACTACAGGTGTACTAACACACAGACACTGACAACCTCAATAATGCACACATACACATTTGTCAGTACTTGGGTGCATCGCTGCAGGTGGTCATAGGTGTGTACCTGGCTATTGTCCATGGAGAGATGGGAAGTGTAGGGGATGTGTGTACTGTATATCATACCACCTGGCATGTGCCAGCAGGTAATCTATCTACAGACACCACTGTGGTGACCCTCAGGGTGAGAGTGACATGCATCAGCCAATCCTCTGGGTGCCTCCTGCAAATGACCGGTGAGGTGCTCCACTTGAAATGTATGCAACATGTATTACAAAACATAGTTAATGTCTGTGTTGGAGACCTGTACCCAAGCATGCTCTGTTGACTGTGGTAGTGTAGTGGAGGTACCCATGGGATGTGGTGCGTACAGGGTGTTGTGTCCTATCTGTTTCAGTTATAACACAGCTGGGCAAACATGCAGTGTCAATCAAGCATAGGTTGCCTGTATGTATCCAAGCTGGATACCTGACATCTGTGCATCTGTACAGGGACTGACAGACATCAGCTTGCCAACTAGCTATGCAGTATGTTGAATGCGTCAACAGATAGATGTCTGATACCTACAGGTATGCCATTAATACATGTTGGCAGCCCTCACTGACATGTGCTATACATACAGTAGTCTACAGTTAATTTCCACATGTCAGGTCATTATCCAGTAGGAAATATATAATGTGACATAGCTCACACACCAGGAACATGACAGTGAGGACTCAGAGTCCATCTATGCATGCAGGGGTGTTTGTTGCCAGTACTACAATTGGCAATCTACTCTTGCTTGGGAAAGCACTGTCAACATTAGTAACGGCATGATACACTACATGCCAGTATGACTGCACATAACCTGGGATACTGACCTTGTATGTAACACATTCACATGGATAAGAGTGTTGTACAGGATATATATACTCAAGTGTCCCAGACAAGAGACTCAAACCCCTTGCTACTGTACTGACACCACAAAGACGCATGTTATGTACATGGCATTACATACACCTATTACAGATGTCATTACCCTGCTATGTTATCAGACTGGGATGTGAGCACAGATTACCAGGGCTGAGCCATGCTTAGCAGATGTCAGCATTGCTGCAATATAACAGCTAAGCAGATTTGTGCACTGGTAAGCGAAGCCTACATGGTGTAAGCGCCCAAATGTTTAACAAACATTAGCACTGCTTAGCTTCACGCAAACCCGCACAAATGCACTTAAAGCTGCTCAAAACTGCCTTACCCACTCTGTATTCAACAGCCATTGTTCTGCCCAGTAACAAAATAAACAGCCCTTGCATGACTTGAACCCAGGACCCTGTACACTATAGTCACAACAGTTAACCACTACGCCATGACAGCTATGAAGAAAGGCATTGTATTTCCAATACACCTGTCAGTAGACATACTGAATAGTACTGAACAATTGCTGTGACTTCTACAATTGTATAGTACGTTAGTGATATTACTGTTGCATCACATATGTTGTTATATCTAAATATGCACATATCAGATACATACAGTGTGATACATCTGGGAAGGTATACACAACAGTAATGTTTACACATGACAAGGATATGGATATATAAATATACATATGTAGATTTATGTCTACATGTACACGCACATATATATTCATATATATGTATTTATACACATCTGCATAGTACATTATATATGGCCATTTATAGATCTTGCTGTATATATACATATATATATATATATATATATATATATATATATATATATATATATGTACATTACATATGTACAGATATATCTATGTCAATATATATGTAGATATCTATATATGTGCATATATATCTATATATCTGTATATGTGTAGACATATGTAGATGCATATATGTATATATATATATATATATATATATATATATGTGTGTGTGTTTGTATATGTATATATATATATATATATATATATATATATATATATATATATATATATATAGATATATATATATATACATATAGGTATGTAGATATGTATAAGTCTATATATATATATATATATATATATATATATATATATATATATATATATATATATATATATATATATATATATATATATATATATATATATATATATATATATACAAACACACATATATATATATATATATATATATATATATATCTATGGGTGTGTGTGTGTGTGTGTGTGTGTGTGTGTTTACCATATGTCCAGAACATGGAGTGGAGCCCTACCTCAGCACCAATACACTAAACCTCTTAGTGCAATGGGATGTCATGTATGAATTGCAGGTATATATGTAGACTGTGGCTACTGTAACATGGGTTGTCTTAACAGACATGTTGTGTGTGGGAGGTCAAATCTGCTATTAACATGTATGCCATGGGTTACTGGTAGACATCCTAAGGACATCATAGTGCAGTACCACTAATAACACAGTAATGATCATGTGGACTACAGCAGAGATATGACCAATATATGGGGACACTCTGGCACTCTGTGGTCAGTCCAGAGGTATACACAGGTCCCCTTGGTGCGAGACATGTGGACCAAGCCTGACAATAAGGATGTTAACGGCTATGTACATGTGTATATCACGTAAATGCTGGACTACATATGGTCACAGTTTATGCATTCACACGCTCCTGTCTGTCTTGACATATAATAACTGGTGGTGCAGAGGTCACATGTCCACATACTACCCCGTAGTTAGTGACATAAATCTGTGCAGAATCCCACTGCTTTGTCAGAAATACACAACAGTTATGGCAGCAGTACGTCTTTCAAATATCTGGACATAACATCACACTGGGTAATTTCACTAAGATGCTAGGCATGTAACAAAGCACTGTGGAAACTACAGGCAGACTGCCACAGCACTGGCCTACATTTCATATGGGGGAATTACATGTACCTGCAAATATAGCAGGCTCTACAGGCAAGTCACAGCACAGAGTAACAGACACCTGTGTGAAAGTGCATACCCACAACCAATGTGAACACAGCCACAGCAAGCTTAATATTACACTCTATGAACTGTCTGATCAACACCATCCTCATATTTGCCACTCACACACTAAACCTAGATATACTGGGTCGCAACACAGTGCGGTCCAATGCCTGTCTGTGGTATGGGACACGTGTGTGTTTGGCCCTACAAACATGTGAGCTGATAGGGTACCATACACTGGAGCAGTGTGTAACATCAGATAGAACAGGACCAAGAACAATGACATCTACTACAGTCTGTACACAGGCCAAGGTACGTATTCACAATACCCATGCTGTTGACAATCACCATAAGTACATGGACCCCACTACTGTACACACAACCACAGAATGCCCAGATTATGCCCTCAGAAATAACCCCTACTATACATAACATGTCTAGCAGTCTGATATCTGACTGGCTTGTTATCAGGTATGATGTAAATAAATAATGGGGTACAGAACATATGCACCTCTTACTGCATGACATATGTACAAAGGTTGACAGACTTGTGGCTGGAGCCACAAACACTGGGCCAATATTGGCATGTTGCTGTGATATCCTCATACATTTACTGTTGTAACAGGGTTTGTTGTGACATATGTCCTGTGAGGGATATGAAGTCAGTAACTCTCATGGCTGTCACCATGTACTGATTGCAATCCTCAGACTATGCTTCTGCAGTTCTAAGATAGGCGATCTGCGAGTAACACAAGAAACATAAGACTCCAAACACTGTCCAGTCTGCAGATAACCCTACAGGTGGGAGTTTCCTCAAACACATAACACTGTCATGACAGGAATTAAATCATGTAGACCAGTCATATCCACGCAAACCCTGTTAAACCAACATTACTCCAAATCCAGAAAAGCAAAACTTACATTCTGTAGTCATATCTGGAGCATCCTCCTCCTGTTTGTTGCCCTGTCTCCACAGTGTATGTTGTTAGAGGTATATCCCACTACCATCTCTGATGCTGTTTGCTAAACACTGACATGAGGTCTTGCTCACAGTGAATGAAAAGGCCAAATACCCACATGATATTCCTAGGTATAGGAGTGTGTTCCATGCAATTGGCTATAGGAATGTTACCACAGCTGTTCCACATGCAATCAGCTAGTGGGGGACTGCAATTCATGCAGAAACCATCAGCTGATCATGAGCATCACTTGCAAAACACAAGCTGCAGCCTAAGCAAAGCAGGTGTACTTCTCCACATCCACCAAAGAGGGAGTGAGAGAGGCAGACAGAGACAAAGTAAGAAAGGGAGGGGTGGGAGAGTACAACCTAAGCATGTTTGTGTTACACACTTACTAGTATGGGGTTTCAAACTCCTGCCTGACTATGTATTGTTATCACATGTCTATGCAGTTATTGCATGCACCACAGGGCTTACACTACAAGTTGAGGAGTTGTCCAAAGGTATATTTGATGGTGAGTGACATGTGTAACAGTGATAAAGGAGGGATAAGGTATGTGTAGTACACATGCCTGTCCACATGAACAGGTGTCAACTTCAACACAGCCACACTCTCTCAGGGACTCACACACATTATCACAGTCGGCAGGGTCAGGATTAGACTTCCTAACTAGCTAGTTTGCCACAATACAGTAATACGCAGATATCACATGCACCACAGGGGATATCAAGATGATATATGGGCAAAGGGTATGTGAAGACATCTGACATCAGAAGGCATGCTTCAGTAGGCCAATGGGAGGCCTAGTGAGTGTGAATGGTGTCCAAATCATTATAGTCCACACACACACACACACACACACACACACACACACACACACACACACACACACACACAAACACACACACACACAGACACAGGTTGCCAGTACTGACACGCATAGGTGCTTTGCTTCATAGGTGTGTAGTGGATGACTGTGCCAGATGGCTGTACAAGGCTAGGTAAAGGGTATACCTTATCATCAGGCCACATGAAAATGGTCTGCAGTGTGGGTCAGGGGTGTAGTGTCTGGATTGGCCCACACAGGTGGGTATTGTATTCACCATCCAGTCATCTGGGTTACTATTGTGGGTGGCCAGTGGTGTACAATGTTTTCCATCTTTGTGTTCTATAGTCCATGACATGGACGGTGTCTGTGATGTGCACATGTCCCACATGCATGTTCTGTGACATGTGAAAGTGTACTTGGGGTGTCTGGGGCATGTTGTGTACACAGAATGTTATCATCAGATGTGCCATTCCTGGCCTCATGTCGTGAGAACTGGAAATGGACACCAGGTTGACACTGCATCTACATTGACAGCATGATACAGGTATTCTGTGGTATCAGTGACATCTGACCATAGATGGCATGTGTATAAGTCATGGTATGTCCTTTGTGGGTTACATTTGCTGGCACTACAGTTGTTGCAGACGTCCAGTGTGTAACATAGTGAAGGAGCACTGTATGCAATTATGTGCCTATTATAGTGATGGGACAGGGTGTCATGCTCTCTGTAGTCTGCTGCAATCACACCATGGTTACTATGTGTGGGCAATATGCAGGGAACTACCAACATATTGGTTGTTGCCTAGCCAAGTGTGTTTGTGTATGAGACATGGGTTGAGAGTGTTCTCTGGGCAATACAAGGGTTGCCTAAATTGTTCTCCAGGCCTTAATGTCACATGTAGGTGTATGGATTGTCAACCCCAGCCTCTCTGCTGTTTGTCATCTGTTATTCTTGTAAGGTGGACATTGTGACATATAATAGGCCCACCATATAAGAAATTTGCAAAAGTCGCTACACATTGAGTCCAGTTGTTACACACTTACAGCCACCTCCACACAGGATACGAATGACAAACACACACACACCAAGTGTCACAGTTGCCATGTCTGGGAGTGGAACTCCTACCTAAGTACTATATCACACTACAGCATTATGCAGTTATAGGATGCACCATGGAGGTTACTGGGATACTTTTTCCCCAAAGGTGTATTTCAAAGTGAATGACATCAGCAGGCTTGCCAAAGAAGGGCAATGGAGGTTGTAGTGACTGTGAATGGCTTCAAAAGCATTGCTCCCTACACAGACAAACAAACACCCACACTTGCCATGTCTGGAAATAGAACTCCCACCTAACTAGTATATCTCACCACAGCATTAAATAGTTATTGGACATGCCATGGAGTTTACTGGGCTACTCCTTCCCCAAAGGTGTATTTCAAAGTGAATGGCATCAGCAGCCCTGGCAAAGTAGGGTATTTGAAATTGTAGTGAGTGTGACTGGCCTAAAAAGCACTGATCCCTACCCAGACAAACACACACACTTGCCACATCTGGGAGAAGAACTCTTACCTAACTAGTACATCACATTACAGCATTATGCAGTTATAGGACACACCACAGAGACTATTTGGCTAGTCTTTCCCCAAAAATGTATTTCAAGGTGAAGACATCAGCAGGCTTGCCATAGTAGGGCAATGGGGAGTGCAGTTTGTGTGCATGGGCCATAACCCATTCATCTAGAGGCAGACACACAACACTCAGGCACACACAGGTTTATATTCCACAGGTACGTGTATACAACTGCTAGATGACTACTGACTTGTACAGACACGTTACACAGTTAGATGTGTGCTGGATGGGATAGGCCTCATGATGGAAGGCTCTTTGTCACTGTCACTCTCTTCCACACATCTATGTATGTGTATTTTTTGGCCAATTATAGTGTGTTGTCCTTGGATATATGTGTGTATTCCTATCCAATGTGTGTGCAAAGCATGACTGGTGTGCACTGAGGAGTGTATGCACTAACATCTATGACTGTCAGACATGTATGGTCCACTGTTGTTGCCAGACTTGGGCTTTATTTCTGTAAATGTGTGAGCATGCCCAGTATGACCTTTCAGTATTTTCTTTTCTGACATGGCCTTCATTTCTCTAAGTGTGGGAGCATGCCCAGAATGACCTTCTGTACTGAATGTGTGAATCCATTCCAGGTAGATTATTCTCCAGTACAGACTTTTGTGTTCTACGCCTACAGCTAGCAAACTGTTTCTGCAGGATATCTGTAGATCGGTTGACAAAATGGGCAAAGGATAGTGGGTTACTGTAGGTAATTGTGTCTGTGCTGCTTCTGCTACATGGTCCTGGTGTTAGCAGAGTTATTCAGACATATGTACTGTTATATACTGTGATGTTTTATGTCATCAAGTACTGTCAGGTATACATATTTGCTTGCAGTGATGTCCTGGGGAACACAGGGTGAATGCAGCTGTGTCCAGTATTGTGGTCAGCAGCCTACATATTCTTGCACAATCATGGCATTCTTGAGGGGAAGCTGCAGACACTTGCTGCTGGGTCTGTGTAAATGGTTTAGCATCTTGGTACAGTGGTGGCAAAGGATCTCATGCTTGTACATCCATCGACGTGTCAGTATGGCCATATCATGCTGCGGCCATACCTCACAGCTGTACAGATTCACTCAGGTAACCCAGAGACAGGGGTCATAATTCTGGACATTACCCCTTCACATTGTGGTTTATGAGCACATTTGTAGCCACCCATTCTTGTGTTTGCAGCCATGGATAGTATGTGCACATGGCTGAGTTTTGGACTTCACACACTCCATGCAGCCCATGCTCCCAATCCCCCTCTATTATTCTATCCTCTTCCATACATTATGCAAACATTATCTGATATGTTCCCTATAGTTATCACCTCATCCCAGCACTAATTTGGTGTTGGTCCACAGTTCATGCAGTAGTAGGATATGGTGGACATGTTACTGTGATTTCTCCACATGGCCTTGCATTTGGGTTCTGTGGACTGTGTTATGTTTTATTTGAGAGTCCGTGACATAACATACATTGGCAGTACGAGTGAGACACAGGCCTTTGGCAGAGGACTGTAGGCCATTTGACAGTGATGCAGGCCAGCTGTAGCAGGCCATTGCATTCTATCACTCCTACAGTCCCAGACTGCAATACACTATATTCCCCTGGGGTGACAGGGTAGGTGTGCAAGGTGTGTATGCCAATTCTTTCTGTCAGTATTGATCCAGTAGTGTGGATGCTGGCAGGGTGCTGCTTACAGCTAGGGAGACACCTGCATGGGGCACCTGTTCTGCATGCTGCATTATTTTGCTATTGCCATACACAGGTGGGGGTCATATTGTACTCATTCCCAACAGCAGGGATAAGACTGGAGAGGTACCTGTAGGTGGTGGTGGAGTGAGCTTGGTGCATGTGTGCTATGTACACTACTTGCATCTGACTCACAGGTATGCATGGGGCATTCCATTTATGCTGGCTTGTGGAGGGACATCAGCTGTTTCTCAATACTTCATTCCTATGACCTTTGTGCTCTGCCAGTGTTTGGCCAGACGACATCAGTATTCCCTACTAAAAGCCCAAATAATGTGCTGCAAACTGTATGTACAATTCCAAGGGTGTGTCCATTTGACAGTTACATATTATACACTGTCTGTCTGGGGTACTTCCCCCATGTACTGCTTGTATATCTGGGCCAACATCCATGCCATGTCCATCTTTCAGATGATGACACATATTAGTTCCAAACATTTACTATGGCTTATTGCTGGAATGTGTTTTGCTGGGAAGCATTGTGTTTGGCACTGCAGTTGTGAAACTTGGCCCTGTCATTGGCAGTACTGGGAAATGGCCACCAGGACAAACATCACCATGCCTACATACTGATCACTCTCATACAGTATACAACACTCACCAACCTAACACACACAGACCTGCATATTGTACACATGCTACAATCTAGCCTGCTACCTTCGCTAGCTCAGGTAATCTGTGCTCCTCTGTTATTATACCTACACATACATGTTACTACATTTCTACATAGGATTCGGGGGAGGGCACACCTGACTGTTACTACATAGGATTGGGGGGCACACCTGACTGTTACTACATTTTTACATAGGATTGTGGGGGGGGGCACACCTGACTGTTACTACATTTCTACATAGGTTATGGGGGGCACACCCGACTGCTACTACATTTCTACATAGGATTGGGGGGGCACACCTGACACTTGTACAGATTTGCTGTGACTGTACTGGTACTTCTGGTACTCTATTTCATTCTGTATTCTAACCTATCATGCTGACTACAGGCATATCAGCATACTACAGGTCTTAGGTTTGATTGACCTGCATTTCAGTTTCTGATTTCTTACCATTCAGAACTAACATCCCACTGCCTGACCTGTTGTAGTCTGCCCGTGTTGGTCTGGGGGTGTTCTCCATGGCCATCAATCAGAGGCCTTAGCACAGCCTTTGTTTGTGTTTGTCTACACCTGCCCTGCTGGCTGAGACTGTTGTTGGGTATGTGAGCCTCCCTGACTGGAATGTGTGTGTCCTATGGACACACATGTGGCCCAGCACATTTCCTGCAGTGAGTTTTGTCAACTTGTCTAGTACTGGCTACTATGGTGACACCAGTATTTGTTACAGATCTCATACTGCCACTATGTGATTCTACTATCTGCTGGCATCCCATTCAGCTACCCGATTCCCTTGCATGCTCACATCCATACCATAGATACAAGTAATGACACATACTTCTCCATTCAGCAATTGGTAGGAAGAGTGACTTACCTTGTGGCTGCGCCAGTATTGTGGATGGTGCTGGAGGGCTGATTATATTGAATGCACATAGTACACTCCCTATACATGGTTAAGCACAGGTAGTGACATGTTTAGCATCCCTTTTACTGTATGTGAGAGTCAGAGAGAGGTGTCATTCCCTGGGTCTCTACCATGTCAGTGTATGTGCTAGGCGTTGCCTCTCTGCCAAGGCCTGGACATACTGGGCATGCCTCCTTCTGCCTACTGGAGGGAGGCTCAGGTTGTTCCTCCTCCGAGTCACTCTGTTCCTTTGCAGGCCTTGGCAATGGTGGGGAGCTACGTGGCCCTGCCCCATGCTGTTCCTGCTGCAGCTGTTTCAGCAGGTTCATATAGAGTAGCATGGCATATATGATGACAATTCGGGTATATGTAGCAGGTGAGTACTGCAAGGCTCCACCGGATATCTCCAGGCACCGGAACAGTGACGTGAGCATCCCATACACATGCCCTATTATGATTCTGGCCTGTGCGTGTGCCTTATTATGGAGTTCTTGTTCAGTTGTGTGTGTGCATTTCTGATGGGTGTCATCAGCCATGGCTCCAGTGCATAACCAGCATCTCCCACTAGGTGACCATAAGGGATGTCCCCATTGGCAAATCTCTGTTACAGCTGTGTCAGATGCCAGATGTGGGAGTCGTGATAACTTCCAGGGCAGCCAGAACACACATTCATTATAATGCCCTGGTCATCACACAACCTGGCAATTGATGGAGAGGAAGCCTTTGTGGTTGATGTAGACCCTACCCAGCTCATCAGGTGATGCTTTGATGCATATGTGCGTGCAGTCTATAGCACCCACTACCTCAGAGTATTTTTCTATTTGGTGGAAGAGATGCATATTGCTGGCCAATGCCTCACAGGTGTTGTGGAAATATACGTGCTCACTGGCATGTGCTTACATGGCATCCAGGAAGTGGTATAGTACCCTGGATGCTGATGCCTGTGAGACCCCCATGATATCTCCAGTTTGCCTTTAGAAGGTAACTGTGGCTAGCATTCTTAGGCCTACACATAAATTGGTATCCACTGGAATGGGCTCCCATCTATTAGTTCTGTGTCTGAGGTTTGGCCGGCACAGCTCAATAATTTGCTGTAGGAGGTCCCTGTCCACCCTATAGCACTCCACTATCTCCAGCTCATGTAGCCTCTGGTAGGTTACCCTGGTTCTGTACACTCTTCTCCTCCTCACTGGGTTGGTCAACAGCATACTCATCCTCACCACTCTCAGCCTCTTCCACATGTTGATTTATGATAGCTGCTGCAGCCCTTATCATTTTGTTGTTTCTGTTTGGCAAAATTTCCATGCTTGTGTACACCGGTGGTGTAGAGTATGTGGGAAAAACCAGAGGGTAAGGTGTCTATATAGTTTATAGTAGTGTGCTGGGCTGGGCTGGGCTGGTCTGCTACCGGTGTAATTCGCTGAATCTGATACATTTCACCTGCCAGCTATGCTAGTTCTCCTTGATTACCTTCCTACTGCTGTTTTCCCTTCCCATTGACTTCCTGTTTAAGGCCAGGGGCGCACCACGCAAACACAGTGCTCAGATGTACACAGAGCTGCTATTTCCTTGTTTACTTTTTTTTCCTTTAAAACCCGGTGCGCTGCGTGCACACCAGCTTAGGCAATTTAAGGAGTGCTAGGCAGCCTCAGACACACCCCTTTGCTTAGCTCTGCTAAGCTAAAGGCAACACAAACCACAGGGTTCCAATAAGATTACAGTATGCCTGACACCCCACCCTATGATGTCAACTATCTCTTAGGCTTGCAACATGGTATTCCTGCACTTACACTGTTGGGTGCTGGCTAGCAATGAGGGGAAATCTGGGATTCAGTATCATTCTCCTCATTTGCATATGATTGCCTGCTAATGCATAGTTACAAGTCCCACACTGAGCCTTCCCCCTTAGCAACCACTGTTCACTGGCCATGTTGTCTTCTGCCTGCCATTGAGTATAATGGCAAAATAGTGATTTTTGGATACAATGCTTATTTAAGTTTTTTTTTTTTTATTTTCGGCCCGATCCCATTTGCGAGCCACTGCCCTACGCTTAAACAGAAATTGGCTAAAAAAAAGTATTTTTTTTTTATTTTGGCAACTGTTTTACGCATAATATACACCCTTTATTTGGAATTGTCATGGCTCCATTTTGTAGTTTGCAGAAATGTACTCGGTTACTAACCGAGTACATTTCTGCACACTACACTAGTCCTGTACGGCCAGCCTCCTGGATCAGAAATTCACCTCATTTGCATGTTTAACCTGCAAAGGGGGAATTTGCATACAGTAGCTGTGTCCATGCAGGAATAGTGCAGGAGCTCTCGTGCATGTCCCTGGATCTTATTCCTGGATCGCATGGTGGCCATATTGCCTTCAGCAGCTCCTGCACTATTCCTGCACGCCGTGCAGAGCCTGCTGAATCTGGGGATTAATCTTTGCTGCAAGTTGCTATATATATATATATATATATATATATATATATATATATATATATATATATATATGTAAGGTATATATGGATTCTAATCACTTCATTGAAATACCATTTCACTGACACCCATTTAATTGAGACCTTCTTCTTCTTTTGGCTTTTCCCGGTTAGGGGTCGCCACAGCGGATCACCGGTCCACTCATGATTGGCAGTGGAGTTTTACGGTGTTGAGTTGCCAGCCTGGTGCCCAACCTTCCACAGAAGGCACACACATGCACACACTCACACCTAGGGCCAATTTAGAATGTCCAATCCACCTACAGCATGTCATTGGGATGTGGGAGGAAACCGGAGCACCTGGAGGAAACCCACACAACCACAGTGAGGACATGCAGACTCCACACAGAAGGCACCCAGCAGATGATTGAACCAGAGGCAGCAATGCTAACCACTGCACCACTGCGGCCGCCCTACCCATTTCACTGAGACCAAATCACCTAAAGTTTATTTCACTGAAAGTTCATTTCACCTAAAACCCATTTCACTGACAAGTAGTAATCTATGGCAAGTCAAAGGTATAAGTCCTTTTGTCCACTGTAGTGTGATCCTGGTGTTAGTATATATAGTTAGGTGGGGTGTGGGGGCCACAGTCCCTTACATTAGGAAGTGTGGAGGGCATAGTCCCCCAATTAATTTGTTTTTTGTTGTCTGGTTTTGTTTTACATTATTTGGTAAAACCCAACTATGTGGGGGGCTACAGTATTCCCATAAATATTTCTGCTAGGCCAATGTGTTCTTGAGTTTTGGGGGAATTGGAATTTAGCTATGTCATCGCTTAATAGAAGGTAGCTAGCCTTGGAAAAGTTCTTAAATGTTATGGGGGGTTTTGGCAGTTCAGCCTTTACATTTATTTCAAAGGTTACCACTTTGTAATCTGATCTCACCAGGTAAGATATTAGACAAGGGAGAAGGTGTGCAATGTTCCCTTATATTGGTAAGAACCAGATCCAGAATATTTGCACACCTAGTAGGAGAGCAGACAAGCTGTTCCAGATTGTTTGCATTGACAAAATCCATGGCTCTTTGAGCCTGCATGATATTTATTGTGTATGTAGCCCAATTTATAGTGGGGTAGTTGAAATCAGACATGAATATGGTGTTAGGCTGAATAGTGAGTGACCCCAGTACATTCAAGTATCTGGTATGGTTATGTGCATCATAGATAGGCACCTATCATTAGCAAGGATATTGCATTGGACTTTTCCTAAAGTTAGTTGGACACGGAGTTGCTCAAGCATGTCATTTTGTCTGAAAAGTTTTGAGGTGTGCTTACTTTTTATTTAGATTGATACCTCCACTTCTTGTCCCTTCATGTACGGTAGCTGGTCTAAACATATGGAAGGCATAATAAGCCTTGTACTGCCAGGGTACCTTCCATAGCTTTAAACCATGTCTCAGTAACTGTACAAATATCAACACACTCCACTGTGAGGAGCACTTCCATGGAGTGGAGCTTCCTGTTGAGAACACTAGCATTAAGCAGTAACACCTTTAAAATGTCTTGCATAGAATTTACTATGTTGGAAGGCATATCAGATTGTCATTGCCTAAAAAAAGGTACTATAGGGTTGGATAATATTTTGGCCAATATCCAAAAGAATAATGCAGACAGGTGCAGGCCATCCTGGGCAAAACATTGTTGTCTGCTGATCATGTCCTCCCAAGCTGACAAATATTGGACAAATTTAGAATGACACCAGCAACTAAGCCAATTGTTAAAGTCAATTATATTCTGTTTATGCTCCGGTATCATCCTTGGAAAAAGTAGACACATAATCTGAAAACTCTATCATGTGTCTCTTCATATAGTCCAGATCAACATAGACTATGATAGAATCCTACTGGTACTTGTGGTTCAATGCCCTGAGTGCATGTGTGATCTGCTGGATCCTTGCCCCTGACAGGCAACTGACTGTGACTGTCTCTTTGCTCAACATTCTGAGGGTGGCATCAGTGTGCCTCCAAATAGAGTCTCTGATGATCAATATATTGGGTTTTGTGGCAGTTTGCCTTAAAGCCTTAGAGGTTGAGACATTGTGAAGTGTGAGTGTATGTGTCCTGGAGTGTGTTGTCTTTGTAGAGTGTTTGAGAGGTTCCTGGAGGCAGCATATGGGGGCCTTTGAAGTTTGGGTGGATTGCATTTAAGAGCCTCAGCATATGTGAGTTTATGTGTCTGATCCATAATATGTGTAGTTTGTGTGTGGCAAGCTATTTGGAGATATCAGTATCTGAATGCAACAGTTTTGCCTCCAAAGACATAGTGAAATTACATCTCTTGCATACAGTACCAGTATGCTGAAGAATAAGGTGGTTATTGATAAACATGAGGCAGTTGCTACATTGTCTCATAGGATCATAGGAGGTTACTAGGCTAAAGAACCTAGGGCCTTTACAAACCTAGCCAAGTTCAACCTTAGTCCCCTACAGTGTCTGTTTCAAGCAGACACTAAAATCAGCACCTATTGTTCCTGTCCAGAACGGACACAGGTATAACCCCTGGGGTAAAATTCCAGTTTCCTATCCAGTCGTCCAAATTATGCTTAAATCTGGTCAACAAGGCGCTTTGTTTAACATGAATTAGAAGTTTATTCCAAAGGTGAGGTAACCTCTGTGAGACAAAACTGTCCCTCCAGCAAGTTCTGTTTATGTCACATACCAGGTTAAGGTCCTTTGAACAAGTGACCCATGTGAAGTTTGACTTGCGAATGTGCAGCATTTCCATTAAAGCCAGGTCAAGGATCACCCTATATGCAAGGCACAGGTCACCACTGAGCAGTCTGTGTGACACAAAGGAAAGTGACAGTGATTTCAGTCTGTTCACATATGACAGATGCTGAAGATCCTGAATTTTCTTAGTAAGGAACTTTTGTGGTCTCTCCAATTGCTGCAGGTGCCTGGAAAGGTACATACCAAAGGGAGCATTGTACTCTGTTATTGGCCTGATGAGAGAAGAATACAGGGGTGGTTATGATCTCCTTTTTTCTGGAGGCAATGCCCTTACTTATGAGATGACCAGTATAAAATGTCCTTCTTAAAACTGTGGAGACATGGTGATCATAGGTAAGGACATTGTCAACCTGTATGCCCAGATCGTCCCACTGAATACATGCTCAGGGTATTGCTATTGATGTGGTAGTTAGCAGGAACAGTGCCCTTACTGAAGGGGATGATAATGCATTTTTGTGCATTAAGCTTAAGACGATGGGGGTAATTCAATAAACCCTAAACAGAGCAATTCTCTGTATAGGAATAGTATTGTTGCCCGAATATGGAATATGGCCACTGAGTGATCCAGGCAATAGGGGTGGGGGTGGGCAACATACAAACATGGAGGTGTCCCCAGAATGCAAATCACCTCATCTGCTGGTAAAAAACATGCAAATAAGGTGATTTTGCGATCCAGGAAGTAGAAAGGCATCCGTGTAGGTGCTGTGTCTACAGGAAAATTGGGCACATTTACTAACAATGTACTGGACTATAAAATTAAAACATTTTTTTTTTTCAAATCTAGGTGCTTAGGATTTCCCTCTCTCTTCCTCCCTTGGCTGATCTGGTGTGATTCAGTTTGAACTCTACAGTTCCCTTCAAAATGGAGTCTACAGGACTGCAATTGGTCACAATAACAAAATCAGTTTCTCTCAGCATTTAAGCAGATTGAACTCTACAGTTCCTTACAAAACTTAGGCTACAGGACTACAATTGGTCACCATAACAAAATTAGTTTCTCTCAGCATTTAAGCAGAGTAGGTTGCACACAAAAAGCATGTGTTAAGCTTTCACTTACAGTGCTGTGCAAGTAAGCAGGTCACCATTTTGGTCAGCCAAAGGGCTCTTTTTTCTACTTGAGTGTTTGCCTCCTTCCCCTGTAACATAAGTAAACTGACTCTTACATTAAGAACTATAATACTTACCTTATGGCTTTAGGACACCTTAGGAAACCTTTTAAACTGCAATAGCCTGCCATTTGAAAAAGTAACCCTTGTAAAAATTCCCAAAATTGTATACTGTTGGTCTGTCTTTCCTGCTAAACATAAGTGAAATTACAGTGCTGAGTGCAAATAACATTAAAATTAAAGTACTGAGTGCAAATAACATTATAGTGCTGAGTGCAGATTTTAGGCCCTTACATTCAACTTACCTCTGATGTGGTGTCTTGAGCCAATCCAGGTATTCCCTGTAACCACACCTACTGCCTTCTCTTTTCCCCCACCCCCTCTTTCCTCAAACAGGTTAAACTGCTACAATTCAGTACAGGCATCATTTTCAAATCTAGGTGCTTAGGATTGCCCTCTCTCTTCCCCCCTTGGCTGACCTGGTGTGACTCAGTGTAAGTTTCTTCATTGTATGGATCTTTTACTGTTTTTTGTGTAACTGAATGACCTGCTGCTAAATTCTTATTCTGCACAGACTGCTCTATTTTTTTGCAGAGGCTCTATAAGTAGATAGTGACTTTACTGAATTTCTGTGGTAATATTTGTGTTTAAACTGAAACTGTACCTAGATAAAGTGTATAATCAGAGCTCCTACTTGCTGCATGTGTTTTTAATGTTTAAATTGCACACACACATTGAAGAAGTGCTTTTATGACTTGAATAACTTGGGCTAGCTATACCTGAAGTGCTTTTACTGGCAAATTTCCAGTTGTACAATTGTGAAAAATTGATTTAGTTTTTCTGGTATATCTTTAAAATCTGGCAAGTGTTTATTTACTGCATTGCTCTCTTGCTTAGGTTTCTTAGCTATAAATCTTAGTTCATTCTGAAGTGTGCTACTTTACCCCCTCACCCTCAAACTTTCTGAATGTATTGTTATAAAATAACTGTCTGTTGTTGCCTTCATGCTTACCCTAGAATCTCTGCTTTTCTCTTTTCCTAGTTGAACTCTACAGTTCCCTACAAAACGGAGTCTACAGGACTGCAATTGGTCACCATAACAAAATCAGTTTTTCTCAGCATTTAAGCAGAGTAGCTTGCACACAAAAAAGCATTTGTTAAGCTTTCACTTACAGTGCTGTGTAAGTAAGCAGGTCACCATTTTGGTCAGCCCATAGGGCTCTTTTTTCTACTTGAGTGTTTGCCTCCTTCCCCTGTAACTTAAGTAAACTGACTCTTACATTAAGAGCTATAATACTTACTTTATAGCTTTAGGGCACCTTAGGAAACCTTGTAAACTGCAATAGCCCTGCTACGTTCGCCCTCGCTATGCTGGGCTCTCTTCGCTCTTCTCCCTGCCCCCAATTCCCTCCCACCCCAGTACCTCTAAATTTATAATACTATAGCCACTCCCCCACTTTCTAGATCCTATTTGCTTTCATTTGGGATAATTCCTCCCACCCCCATTCTTCTACCTACATTTTAATAACACCTATTAGCTTTCATCTGGCATTCTCCCATCCCCCTTCCAGTACCTTTACCTCACCACTCTATCTTCTGGTGCTGAATCACCAGGTAAAACAGTTCCTTAACTCACTAGCTGAATCACAGATAATGATATACTTCTTTTTACTACCCCTCTTGTTTGTACCATACCTCCTTACCTTGTATGAAAACCAGTTTCTCATGGGATTTCAGGTCCTGAAAGGCCATACTATCACCCCAGCTGTAAATCCTCCCACCTTCAACCATACTTACAGTATCAGGTCCTATCTAACATCTTGTTCAGTCTATCAACATCTCAACCCCAGGCACATTAGCTCTAGATCCAAACACTACCACAAACTAATAAACAAATCCCTGAAGTTCATCACCAAGTATAGACTTAACCTAATACTTGGTGGTGATATTCACCCCAACCTTGGCCCACACACTTCAGATACACATACCCCCTCTACTTGCAATCTAAGCTACAAACCTACAATTAATAGGCCAACTAACTCTCTCCTAGCATGCCATCTCAATAGTAGAAGCATTAATAACAAGGTACATGAATTGCATGCACTTCTGGATGTCCACTCCCCTGAGATTCTCTGTTTATCTGAAACCTGGTTAAAACCTAACACTACAGACAATGAAGTGTTACCACCTGGGTACAACATACACAGGCTGGATCATGCTTTGAGGAAGGGGGGTGGGGTAGCTGTACTCTATAAATCTGAGTTGACTGTCACCATAGATGTAATACAACCACCTCAGATTAATAACTCAGAGATTCTTGCCACCAAATTGCAACTTAATAAAAATAGATGCATTAATATCACCTGTATGTACATTCCTCCAGGTAACAATATATCTACACTTGAAGATATCCTGCACTGGCTTCATGTCAATACCCCCAAGAAACCCTACTACTTGGAGACTTTAACATAGACTGGGGCACCTGTTCCTCAGAATCCCCAACCACCCATATTAACCTGCATGCATTTACACAAATCATATCCACCCCTACCAGGATAGGTAAACCCAACCAAAAAGAAAGCATACTTGACTGAGTACTCATAAATAGTCACTCCCAACTGTACACCTCTGGTACCCTCCCTGATGGCCTAAGCGATCACCTTCTCACATATGTAATTAAGCACAAAGCCATGAATTCCCAACAACCCTTACTCAGAAAGGTTAGAAACAATAAAATCTTTGACCCTGCCAAATTCCAACAAGAACTAAACTCATGTAATTGGTCTATTCTAAAACACCTCCCCTTAGAGGAAGCAGTAGCATACTTTAACAACAAATTCCTTGTGATCCTTGATTTGCATGCACCTGTTCGTTCAAAGAGAACAAAGGCAAAAACTGCGCCATGGCATTCTAAAGAGTCTAAACTCAAAATTACCCTTAGAAACAAAGCATGGGCTTTATAGCATTTTTCTAAAGACCTCCAAGATCACATTAAATACAGGCAATCCAGGAATGAAACTAAAAAATCCATTTTATAAGACAAAAAACAACACTACTGTAATTTACAGACAGTAAATCAAAATAACCATCAGAAGTTTTGGACAGGTTTAAATAATCTACTACATCCTGGACAAACGTCAACCTCAATCACTGCTGCTACTATTGATAAAACCCCTGAAGATGTTTCTGACAGTTTTAACTGATTCTTTACTGAACTAAAAGTTAACAGTGTCACTGGTTACCTGCAACGCACTTGTAAGCTAATTTGTTAAATAATGCTTCTGTATAAATCAAACAAGTGGTGAGTTGAGTGAGGAATATCTTCATAAAACAGGTAAGCAGCTTCAATAAATCCCAAAACACACGAGATAATACCAACCAGACGAGATAATAAACGGACAGTTTATTATGGAAAAAACGAGGATAAGCGCTTTCACTAGGTGTAGCTTCTTCAGATCCAAGACAGTTTTACAAAAATCCACATGCTTTAAATACTTAAAAGCCAAACAACTGATTGAGAACAATTATTCAATAATTAATTAATTATTCAATTAGCTATTTTAAAGCTATAGTGGGACTGAGCAGCAAATGCAAAAAAATCACAATGCAAACTCTATAGCGTTAATGTCGGGTTGATATAAAAATAGTATAACTGTCTTAAGTACACTAATTCATGGACATTTTGTATGCATATCTAACAATCAGAATAAAAATAAAAACATGAAAAATAAAAGCACACACACATATATCATAAAAATTCTTGCTATGCTGGATGATAATTATGCTGAAAAGTAACTAAATATATCCGCAATCTTAATGTGCTAGTTTAATAATAAATATGTATGAAACTATGTGCCTGTATATATTCACATTATGTAAGTACATATATAATAATAATCAATATGCATATGTATATGAATAAGATATGTAATAAATAATGTGAGTATATCTATAAAATTAATAAGTAAACTAATGAATAGATTTAATTGATGTAAACGTTAATAGATGTATGTTTAAATAAATATATAACTATGTGTATATAATAAATGTAGATATACATATATGTGTGTAATGTAATACAATAATATAAAATAACATGTGAATATAAAATGGCCAAGTGGATCTGTCATCAAAATCTGTATGTATCCCTCGTGTAATGCAACTGTGAAAATTCATCATAATAATAAATATAAAGATGTATCCATATTTTAAAAAGTGTATCTATAATTTAATTAAAAATGGATATGTCTGCGTTTTTTGAGGTGAGGTTTGATGGATGCTCTGTCATTTAGGCCATGACCTTTATCAGCTCTAAGTAAGATAATCCATCTACTTTCTCTATCCTCAGTATGATTAACAATGTCCCCTCCTCTTTGGTTCACAGTAATTTTCTCTAAGACCCTAAAAGTAAATGTATGTTCTGGGTTAGTTTGTATGACATGCTTTGCTAATGCATTTTGTATATTAGCCTTTCTTATATTGTAGCAATGTTCTCTAATTCTATCATGTAAAAACCTGTTGGTTTTACCAACATAAAAACAAGAACATAGCTTGCATACAGCCAAATAGATAACATTTGGAGTCATACAATCCGCATCAACTTGAGTGGGAAATTCCCTATATGTATCTGGGTGTATAAAAATTATGTTAGTATCTATCAATGAGCAGAAATTACAATGTCCACACGGTTTAGTATAATGTTGATTTTTGGAAGCTGTATCTGCTGTTCGATAGCATAATAATCTTTTGAGATTCTTTTTATTTTTGTATGTGAAAGAGGGATTATTACGTGCTATTGATGTCAATATATCATCAGCTTTTAAAATGTTCCAGTTTTTACAAATAATATTTTTGATCTGAGTATTATCTGTTGTGTAGGAAGTCAAAAATCTTATAGTTCCTAGCTGTGTGTCAGTTTCAGTATTACTTACTATGGATTGAGGTCCAAAATATGGTGTACCTGTAGTTGCACGTAAACTACAAATAGGGTTCATATGCTCATCTAACTCTTCAGGTTTGTAACCTCTTTCCAAAAATTTTTTTTTCAGGTCATAAAGGTCTCTGTGAAAACCTGTATCATCAGCGTTGAGTCTGGACATTCTCAAAGCTTGTCCTTTCATTATGTTATTAAAAACATGCCTAGGATGCATGCTAGTCCAAAATAACAACATATTCCTATAACACGGTTTCCTAAAGATTCCTGTGTTAAGCATACCACATGGTAATTTCTCTATTAATAGATCTAAAAACTCAATTTTATCATTAGAATAATTCATTGTAAATTTCAAACATGGAGTTAATTCATTCATCATTGTAGAAAAGTTATTTAAATCATCAATGGTACCATTCCATAAAATAAATACATCGTCTACAAAACATCTGTAAAATTGTACATGTGTTTTGAACAAGGGTTCATTAAACAGCAGTAGTTCTTCCCAATGAGCCAGGAACATGTTGGCGTAGCTATTGGCACATGAAGTGCCAATAGCTACGCCATCTAGTTGTTGGTAAATATTATTTCCAAACATAAAAATATTATTTTCTAGTACCAACTCAAGGAAGTGCACTAGCAGATCAATTAAAACTTTACTATAAGTACTGTGCTTGTCAAGATAGGAGTTAACATAAGTTAAACCCAGTTCATTCGGTATAACCGTGAATAAAGACTGTACATCATAGGTCACTAAAATTAAGCCAGATATGGGGTTTAGTTGGTTGCTAACATTATAGAGATCTATTAAAAACTGCTTAGAGTCACGCAAGACAGACATATTCTGATTTAAAATATGTCTTAAGTGTTTCTCTATAAAAACTGAAATATGTTCAGTGACCCATCCTTTCCCAGACACTGTCGGTCTCATTGGGGGTCTGGTTAAACTTTTGTGCATCTTGGGTAGTCCATTTATAATCGGGACAGTTGGTGTTTTAATCAATAAGTATTCAAAACAGTCTTTATTAATTAGTTTACTTCTGTGTATATCTAACAGGGTATTGTGTACATATTTAACCATATCATATACTTTATCAAAATCAATAGATGTGTAAAAAGTATCTTGCAACATATTGTTCATTTCAGTTTCATAGTGTATAGTGTCCATTACTACTATCCCTGAACCCTTATCTGCTGGTCTTATTATAATGTTTAGATCATTTTTCAGATTATGAAGGCTTGTTCGCTCATGATATGACAAATTATTATGTGTCTTATGTCTAGAGTTATTCATTTCATTATCATGATAGTATTTATAAAGTTCTTCTTCTGTGGTTTTCATATATGCCTCAAGTAATGGATAATTAATTGGGATATAGTCACTAAGATTCTTAAAGGTAAATGAATCTATAGCTTCAGAGACATTACCAGGATTATTGGTATGGTTGGTATTCTTATATATGTACCTAAGCATAAGCTTCCTACAGAACACTTTCAGATCTATGACAGTATCATCTAGTGTACTCTTAGTATGGGGGATGAAATTTAAGCCTTTAGTTAATAAACTAATATCATGGTCTGACAATGGAATACTAGACAGATTGTAAATTAGGTCTTGTTTTGATGTGTCCACATTTTCTTTAAAGTTGTATTGTGTGGTGATTCTCCGGATAGTTTTCTTTTTTGCCTTCCTCTGCTGACCAAGCGTATCCGGCTCTGGTTCTTTTCTTGTCGTATTGCTAAAGGGAAGGATAAATTAATGCCAGCCCCTTTATTATTTTTTTTCATTTTCGGTCTGACAGACTGTTCAGAGTCATTCATGGGACTTTTTTTGTTTTTAACAACATTAACAGTGGGATAAAGATTAACACCATTGTCCATGCTGGTATGGGTTAAATGTATCATATCTAAGGAATCATTGCACGTATTATTGCCATCATCAATTAATGTTGGTTCCACAACAGGGTCAGTATTAATAGGTGTGATATTAGAGTCATTTCCTTGATCATGATTTACCAAGGATTCCCCTATGGTGTTGGATACTTTAACACAGGGAGAATTTACAGAAGTTGTTTTAGTCCTATTAATTCTTTCAATAGCTATAGGTTGTCTTAAATTAGCACTGTTGATACCACTATTAGTATTGAAAGCTCGACCAGAATTGTGTCTCTCCCATACGAAGACCTGGCCAGTTCTAAAATCATTCATGTCCCGTGTAACTTTGCTCTGTTTTTGTTGAAACAGCTTACGTTCGTAAGCCGAGACACAGTCTAATATATTATCAAAAAGTCTGTGCACTGCATTGTCTCTGAAATCATTAAACAGCTGTTGTTGTAAACTGTTAATTCTGGCAATCAAAACCTCTTCTTCAGGTTTAAAAAAGTTTATGAGTAATTGGAGGTACTTACAACTGGTGTCAATATTAATTCGCTGCCATAATGCAAGAAGTTCAGGGTATTCATTCCCCTGACTCAGCATAGAGAAAACTCTGAGTCCACGTGGAATGATAGCATTGTCCAAGCAGAATTGGAAGTGCTGCCGCTGCAGCTGTAAACACTTTAGTTTATAAAAATCCTTTTCTATCTCGCTCAAAATTTGGTTGACCTTCTGGAAGTCAACAGTAGATTCATCAGTATTAGCTATTAGTTGTTCACTGGAAAGCGACCATGTAGCGGTTAGCGTACCATTCAGATGCTGCTGAAATCTGGCTTCTATCTCTTCCTTGCCCCGGTGTTCACTTCTGGGCACATACGCTAACTCAATGTCTGCCATGGTAATCAAAACACACAAATTCCACTAGTTCAATCGATGTAGTCTCGTAGCTAATGTCAGTAATCCAAACAGACAGATTCCGTTGACCCACTCAATAAACTCACGTAACCAGTACAAGTAAAAAAGAGCAAAACTAAATGTTAACAGTGTCACTGGTTACCTGCAACGCACTTGTAAGCTAATTTGTTAAATAATGCTTCTGCATAAATCAAACAAGTGGTGAGCTGAGTGAGGAATATCTTCATAAAACAGGTTAGCAGCTTCAATAAATCCCAAAACACACGAGATAATACCAACCAGACGAGATAATAAACGGACAGTTTATTATGGAAAAAACGAGGATAAGCGCTTTCACTAGGTGTAGCTTCTTCAGATCCAAGACAGTTTTACAAAAATCCACATGCTTTAAATACTTAAAAGCCAAACAACTGATTGAGAACAATTATTCAATAATTAATTAATTATTCAATTAGCTATTTTAAAGCTATAGTGGGACTGAGCAGCAAATGCAAAAAATCACAATGCAAACTCTATAGCGTTAATGTCGGGTTGATATAAAAATAGTATAACTGTCTTAAGTACACTAATTCATGGACATTTTGTATGCATATCTAACAATCAGAATAAAAATAAAAACATGAAAAATAAAAAGCACACACACATATATCATAAAAATTCTTGCTATGCTGGATGATAATTATGCTGAAAAGTAACTAAATATATCCGCAATCTTAATGTGCTAGTTTAATAATAAATATGTATGAAACTATGTGCCTGTATATATTCACATTATGTAAGTACATATATAATAATAATCAATATGCATATGTATATGAATAAGATATGTAATAAATAATGTGAGTATATCTATAAAAATTAATAAGTAAACTAATGAATAGATTTAATTGATGTAAACGTTAATAGATGTATGTTTAAATAAATATAATAAATATATAATAACTATGTGTATATAATAAATATAGATATACATATATGTGTGTAATGTAATACAATAATATAAAATAACATGTGAATATAAAATGGCCAAGTGGATCTGTCATCAAAAATCTGTATGTATCCCTACGTGTAATGCAACTGTGAAAATTCATCATAATAATAAATATATCCACACACAGATAGCCCAAAACAAAAGACAAATAACAGTTAGTCCAGTAGCGATAAGCAGCATCCAACCCAAAGCTTGTTAAAAAGTCACACCAGTCTCCGGCTTCAAATAAATCCAACGAGCAAAATTAAAATAGCGTAATTTATTTCACAGAGAACAGGACAAAGCATAAAATGTAAGCGCTTTCACGGGTTCCCCCGCTTCCTCAGACGTATCAGTTAACAAGCGTAACAACTCCCATATATATAAATAATTTAAAACGCTTAATGAATCAATTGATTTAAAGTGCCAATACTTAGTGAATTGTAATCTAAATACAAGAAATCAATGCAGTTCATAAACCAGTCAAGACATATATATAAGCTTAATAAAGTAATACATTCTGTTTCACATAAACGGAGCGCAATTAAAAACTATACTAAACTAACTAGCCCTGCTGTATAATAGCGCATTCTATGTCTATGGCAATATACCGAATTAATTAATGGACACATACTCCTCTTCAGCTGTAAATTACAGGGGAGTATACAAAGACAATATTCTAACTGCGAGATCAGTGATTCAACATTAAGGTATATATAGTCAGAAAAATAATAATAGCTAAAAAGTTAAAAATGAGACTACTATTCTAATAATCTTTTAAATAAGAATGAAGACATCTTAATAACCATAATTGATGATTAACTTCCATACTAAAATTAATAACTATATTAACAGATAAATGAACAAATACATAATATTTAAAGAATTCCATTAATTAATATTAAAGTAAATAGATATTACAGTAAATAAATATTCAGCATCTTATATATAATAAATCACCTCAATGTTCTTGCTTTGAGAATAGGTTTCAATGAGATGGAATCATTCAGACCAAGGCCCCGATGGGCTCCGAGCCTGAAGATCCACTCTACCTCTGCATATTCAGTATCATTCATAACATTACCCATTCTAAGATTCACGTACTGTACATAGAGAATCTGAAACATGAAAACATGAGATTCTCCATACTTCATAACATGTTTTGCCAAAGCATTGTATTCCTCTCTCCTGGCTATACTGTAATAGTGATCTCTGATTCTCTCATGAAATGTACGATTGGTCTTGCCGATATAGTAACAGTAACAGATTGTACAGTAAGCAACATATACAAGGTTCTTAGTACTACAGGAACCATTGACCCTCAGCTCCCAGAGCCATCCTGTTTCAGGATGTCTATAAAATCTGGACTCATCTATGTATATACATTGTTTGCAACTATTGCATCTTCTGGTACCTGTAAATCTGGGAATATCACTTAGTCCAGCAAAATTTCCTATTTTGCTACGATAGCAGAGCTGTTGTTTCAATGTTTTATTGTTACTAAAAATGAACCTTGGTTTATTACCTAACAGTTCCTTAGTCTTGTCATCAACAAGTAAAATATCCCAACAGCTATCAACGGCTCCCTTGATTCTATTGAAATTCGTACCGTAAGGCAAAACTAATCCTAGTTTGCCATTGTCCTTGTGATGTGGTGTACTGTTTGTGTTATTACTGGAAAAATAAGGTTTAGCAACAGTTCTCCTGTTGTTGAGGGTTTGTTTACATATATTCTCAACCTCAATACCTGAATAGCCCCTCGCTAGAAAATCCATTTTTAGTCGTTGCAATTCTATATTCAGTGTATAATCTTCATTACAGAGCCTAGCTAACCTGAATGCTTGACCTTTCACTATATTGCCAAACACTGTAGGGTTATGCATGCTTGTACGATGTAAAAAAGCTGGACAGTGACATGCTTTACGGAAGACCTTGGTTGTGATATTACCATTCGACTTACTGATCGTAACATCCAAGAAATTAATCAAATTTTTGGAGAATGTCATCGTAAACCTAAGGAATGTGCTAGAACAATTAATTTGTTCTAAGAAATTTTTAAGAGTTGCTTCTGTACCCTTCCATGTAATAAAAAGATCATCCACAAATCGCCTATGGAATACAACCTCAGGTTGATTCATTAGATGATCCTTCTCCCATGAGACCATAATAAGATTTGCGTAAGCATTGGCACAGCTAGTGCCCATCGCTACGCCCCTCTTCTGTTTATAAAGTTTGTCACTGAATAAAAATATGTTATTTTCCAACACGGTTTCAAGTAAAAGACATAGGAAGTCTGCTTTCACTATTTCCATTTGTCCATCTGTTACAAGCAGATTTCTAAGTGTACTAACACCTATGTCATTAGGAATGCTCGTAAAGAGCGATTCCACATCTAAGGTAACAAAAATTAAATCAGAAATATTCTCAACGCTTTGTGTAAAGGTAAAAAGGTCTCTCAAAAAATGCTCAGTATCCAGGAGTACATGATTATAAATACCCAAGACTTGTTTAAACTGTTGATCCAGATATATGGATATACCTTCTGTAGCCCACCCTGCACCAGCTACTATCGGCCTAAATTTAGGACAAGTAGGGTGCTTGTGTATTTTAGGTAGCCCGTGAATCTGTGGAATTACAGGATGTTCAACACAAAAATAGTTGAACAAGTCTCTGGTAAGTATCTTTAGATTAAAACATTCAAACAAGACACCTTTAATGTTATCTATTATTGCATTTACATCTATCATATTAATATGCTCATAGGCATCTGATTCTAACATATAATTCATGGTGTTAAAATAATATGAGGTATCCATGATAACAATGGGTCCACCCTTGTCTGAAGGTTTAATCACTATGTTCATATTATTCTTAAGATCAGATAATGCCTGTAACTCCTGTTTGGTAATATTTGATGTAAGTGACCCAGAACCAAAGTATTGATAATTGTAAAAGGCGTTTTCAACAGCCTTAACAAATACTTCTACATTAGATGGTAAGGGTGGTTGAAACTCACTTTTCTTTTTCAAACTAATGATATCATGCTGTTCAGAACCTAACATTAATTTCAATGCTACATTTCTGGCAAACATACGTATTGAGATAATAGCATCACTTATGTCCACTGTATTAGTTGGTATGAAGCCAAGCCCTTTATTTAACAGGCTACTCTCAGCTTCAGACAAGGTATATTTGGAAATGTTCCATATCAAGTTCTTTGTGACCACATCTTCTTGATGGTATGTGTTTGCTGCTGTGGTGCATCCTTGCGTTTTTGCCCTCGTTGATTGTCCGTGTCCGAAAATTTCCTTCTGCCTGTACGTATCGGAAATGGAAAAACCGAAGGGTCATTGCCAGGTAAACCATCTATTAAAGTCTTCCTCCTAACATCGGGATTCTCATGAGAAGCATGTTCAACAGTATTAACAGGTCGTGGGGGCTCAGTAGAGTCTATGTTGTGAGGAGACATAATCAACACTGAAGCTCCTTCATTAGTTTTATCTGTTCCTTGTATTAAGACATTAGATTGTCCTGCATTGGTCATACTACTTTGACCAATCTCAGAAAATGTAATTAAACTCGTTGGTTTTTTATGAGCATTGCCCTGCTGTTGGATAGGGCGGTGCATCACTGTATTGTTATCACTGGTAGTATTGTCTCTAGGCCACATAAAAACATTGTGCTTTGAGAAATTCGTGAATTGAGAATTGAGAATTCACTAAGTATTGGCACTTTAAATCAATTGATTCATTAAGCGTTTTAAATTATTTATATATATGGGAGTTGTTACGCTTGTTAACTGATACGTCTGAGGAAGCGGGGGAACCCGTGAAAGCGCTTACGTTTTATGCTTTGTCCTGTTCTCTGTGAAATAAATTATGCTATTTTAATTTTGCTCGTTGGATTTATTTGAAGCCGGAGACTGGTGTGACTTTTTAACAACTTTGGATTGGATGCTGCTTATCGCTACTGGACTAACTATAATAATAAATATAAAGATGTATCCATATTTTTAAAAAGTGTATCTATAATTTAATTAAAAATGGATATGTCTGCTTTTTTTGAGGTGAGGTTTGATGGATGCTCTGTCATTTAGGCCATGACCTTTATCAGCTCTAAGTAAGATAATCCATCTACTTTCTCAATCCTCAGTATGATTAACAATGTCCCCTCCTCTTTGGTTCACAGTAATTTTCTCTAAGACCCTAAAAGTAAATGTATGTTCTGGGTTAGTTTGTATGACATGCTTTGCTAATGCATTTTGTATATTAGCCTTTCTTATATTGTAGCAATAGCACAGTACTTATAGTAAAGTTTTAATTGATCTGCTAGTGCACTTCCTTGAGTTGGTACTAGAAAATAATATTTTTATGTTTGGAAATAATATTTACCAACAACTAGATGGCGTAGCTATGGGCACTTCATGTGCCAATAGCTACGCCAACATGTTCCTGGCTCATTGGGAAGAACTACTGCTGTTTAATGAACCCTTGTTCAAAACACATGTACAATTTTACAGACGTTTTGTAGACAATGTATTTATTTTATGGAATGGTACTATTGATGATTTAAATAACTTTTCTACAATGATGAATGAATTAACTCCATGTTTAAAATTTACAGTGAATTATTCTAATGATAAAATTGAGTTTTTAGATCTATTAATAGAGAAATTACCATGTGGTATGTTTAACACAGGAATCTTTAGGAAACCGTGTTATAGGAATATGTTGTTATTTAGGACTAGCATGCATCCTAGGCATGTTTTTAATAACATAATGAAAGGATAAGCTTTGAGAATGTCCAGACTCAACGCTGATGATACAGGTTTTCACAGAGACCTTTATGACTTGAAAGAAAAATTTTTGGAAAGAGGTTACAAACCTGAAGAGTTAGATGAGCATATGAACCCTATTTGTAGTTTACGTGCAACTACAGGTACACCATATTTTGGACCTCAAGCCATAGTAAGTAATACTGAAACTGACACACAGCTAGGAACTATAAGATTTTTGACTTCCTACACAACAGATAATACTCAGATCAGAAATATTATTTGTAAAAACTGGAACATTTTAAAAGCTGATGATATACTGACATCAATAGCAGGTAATAATCCCTCTTTCACATACAAAAATGAAAAGAATCTCAAAAGATTATTATGCTATCGAACAGCAGATACAGCTTCCAAAAATCAACATTATACTAAACTGTGTGGACATTGTAATTTCTGCTCATTGATAGATACTAACATAATTTTTATACACCCAGATACATATAGGGAATTTCCCACTCAAGTTGATGCGGATTGTATGACTCCAAATGTTATCTATTTGGCTGTATGCAAGCTATGTTCTTGTTTTTATGTTGGTAAAACCAACAGGTTGTTACGTGATAGGATTAGAGAACATTGCTACAATATAAGAAAGGCTAATATACAAAATGCATTAGCAAAGCATGTCATACAAACTAACCCAGAACATACATTTACTTTTAGGGTCTTAGAAAATTACTGTGAACCAAAGAGGAGGGGACATTGTTAATCATACTGAGGATAGAGAAAGTAGATGGATTATCTTACTTAGAGCTGATAAAGGTCATGGCCTAAATGACAGAGCATCCATCAAACCTCACCTCAAAAAACACAGACATATCCATTTTTAATTAAATTATAGATACACTTTTTAAAATATGGATACATCTTTATATTTATTATTATGATGAATTTTCACAGTTGCATTACACGTAGGGATACATACAGATTTTTGATGACAGATCCACTTGGCCATTTTATATTCACATGTTATTTTATATTATTGTATTACATTACACACATATATGTATATCTATATTTATTATATACACATAGTTATTATATATTTATTTAAACATACATCTATTAACGTTTACATCAATTAAATCTATTCATTAGTTTACTTATTAATTTTTATAGATATACTCACATTATTTATTACATATCTTATTCATATACATATGCATATTGATTATTATTATATATGTACTTACATAATGTGAATATATACAGGCACATAGTTTCATACATATTTATTATTAAACTAGCACATTAAGATTGCGGATATATTTAGTTACTTTTCAGCATAATTATCATCCAGCATAGCAAGAATTTTTATGATATATGTGTGTGTGCTTTTTATTTTTCATGTTTTTATTTTTATTCTGATTGTTAGATATGCATACAAAATGTCCATGAATTAGTGTACTTAAGACAGTTATACTATTTTTATATCAACCCGACATTAATGCTATAGAGTTTGCATTGTGATTTTTTGCATTTGCTGCTCAGTCCCACTATAGCTTTAAAATAGCTAATTGAATAATTAATTAATTATTGAATAATTGTTCTCAATCAGTTATTTGGCTTTTAAGTATTTAAAGCATGTGGATTTTTGTAAAACTGTCTTGGATCTGAAGAAGCTACACCTAGTGAAAGCGCTTATCCTCATTTTTTCCATAATAAACTGTCCGTTTATTATCTCATCTGGTTGGTATTATCTCGTGTGTTTTGGGATTTATTGAAGCTGCTTACCTGTTTTATGAAGATATTCCTCACTCAACTCACCACTTGTTTGATTTATACAGAAGCATGATTCTTTACTGAGACAATTCAAGCCTTAGCTAGCCAACTACCTCCTAGCTCACCTGGTCCTGAAAGTAGCACCCCTAGAAACCTACTCGCATTCAGCTTCCAACCAGTCACCACTTCACTTATCCATACCTTGATCAAAAAATTTTAAAACCCACTACACTTTCTGCTGATCAAATCCCTGCCGAGTACCTACAAAAATCAGCTGATGCTATTGCGTACCCCATCTCAATACTAATCGATTGAACCATAGTAGAAGCTAAAATTCCCACCATCTGGAAAATATCCTATGTAATCCCACTTCACAAAAGAGGCAGCTCTACTGAATTCTCCAATTATAGGCCAATAGCTATACTCCATCCACTTGCAAAGATTATGGAAAAATCTATTCATAGACAACTCATGCACCACCTAATCCAGAATCACCTTATGGCAGACACTCAGCATGGCTTCCGTCCTCATCACAGCACTACTTCAGCCCTCCTAGCCTTTACCAACACCATAAACCATAATCGCAACAATAATTATATATCCTCAGCCCTCTTCTTGGATCTTTCCAAGGCATTCAATATGGTTCATCACCAACTTTTAATCCACACACTGCAAACATTTTGTCTAGATACTAGAGCCCTTCAATGGTTTCAATCCTACCTGAATGGTCGACAGCAGACTGTCCTCTGGCAGAACAAACTCTCTAACCTTCTACCTAACACCCTTGGAGTATGACAAGGCTCTATACTAGGGGCCTTGCTGTTCTCCATCTTCATTAACGACCTTTATACTGGCATCCCAAAAGTCAGCTGTAGCCAATATGCTGATGGCTCTACTCTGATTTGCTCGGCCTCGTCTCCAATAGAGTTAATGTCAGCTACCCAGACCACCTTTAATACAATAGAAAACTGGCTTTCTGAATGTTGTCTGATCCTAAATCCCAAAAAAACTAAAATGCTGTTATTTTCACCAACACGTAGGTCTACCACTTTCACCTTTACCATAAATTCAAATGATGGCACAATAATCTTCCCTGACCCCTCTACAAAACTATTAGGTGTCATCATAGATAATAATCTAAAATTCAACCTACATGTTAACCAAACTATCAAAACCATCAATAAAAAACTAGGGTCACTTTACAGAATAAAAGCCTTCCTAACCCCTCCAGCTAAAATTGCCATAGCTCGCTCTCACCTTCTTTCAACCCTTCTGTATGCATCCCCTCTACTCTCTAATTTAAACAAGACTGTCCTTAACAAACTCTCAATTTGCTACAACCACATTGCCAGGTTTACCACTGGGCTGCCTTTTAGAACACATCATTGCATCAATCTAAATCAGCTTGGATGGCTTGAACTACCCAGCCTAATCCAGTATAACCAACTGATTATGGCCTATAAAATCCTCTATAATCCGGACAATACTCCTACACTTAAAAATATTATCACCCCCTATAACAATCCTAGACCGCTTTGATCCTATAACAAACTACTAATTCAGACTAGCAAAATTAATAACACAGCCAGTGGCTCTCTCTTTGCAAACTCTGTAAGTAGATCCTGGAACTCTCTTCCAGCTGATATTACCATACTTTCCATCTTAGGTCAATTTAAAACTAGACTCAGCAACATTTGTCACTTAACTGGCTATGTCAATGTATCAAGCCTGGCTAACTCTCTCTAGAATGTGTAAAAATCTGTTAGCCAGCTTCCTGTGTAATTTAATTTAATCCTGATTTACGTTCGGGATTAACTCTAACCTGTGGAATTTATTTAACTTGCTTACTTATGTAATCTCTGTAGTCTGTTTGTAATATGTAATGCTGGTATTATTTAATGCTGCATCTGCTTACCCTTGGAGCTTTTCTCCCCGCGCCTCCGCTGAAAATGGACATGCATCCAGTCGGACTATCCCGGTCAACAAATGTAAAATAAAATAAATAAAATAAATAAATGGACCGTAACAGCCCCAAAAAAGCAGTAGCCATACAAATGGCCAAATCTATGACCATTAAGACTAAAAACTAATGCAAAATATCAGAAATGAATATTTTTTTTATTCATACGCCACATTAAAGCAGCATGCAGTGATGTGCAAACAAGCTATTATTGAAAAAATGTGTAAAATATGAAATTTAATGCAGGCAAAGTAATTGCATTATAGTGCCCAGCATATGGAGTCATACAATGGCAGGTTATAGTGGTAGCTAAAGAGATAGGCCTCGGTGTAGTGCTGTATCTAAGGTATATACAATTAGGTGTATGTAAATGGGCCAGGTTTATTGAATAGCAAAAGGGGCCAGTGTGTTCTGTAGGTACTAACCATGGTAGGGCTAGAACTGTGTTGGTTCAGGCAGAACAGATAGCTAACATCAAAAGAGGGTGTGTCACACCTTCTTTAAGCTGATTGGAGCTTAGTGGCACAAGTTTGTGCTCAGCTAAGCACAGCTAAGCAGGCAGGTGTGTCTGAGGCAGCTAAGCTGTGCTTAGCCCTGTGGCATGTGTTTTAGATGGTTAAAGAAAAGCTAAGCATGACCATGTACAAGGGAGGGCCCTTTCCACTCAGCAATGTTTACACTAGCGGGTTTGCACGGAGCACCTGTGGGGCTTAGGAATGGAAGAAATTAAAAGGGGGGGAATAGCCTGGGAAAATCAGTCAAGAATAAATGACTGATAAACCCTGTTCCACTGACACTGGCTCATTCATACCCCTCAATAATTTAGCTGGCAGGTGGAATGTATCATAATCAGCCAATCACACAGGATACATCTGCCTCACACCAGTATAAAGTATGCATACACTCTGCAATCTGATTTTTCCCATATACTCTGCACCATTGGAGTACAGACTTGGGGATTTTAACTGACAAAATGATAGGAGCTGCTGCTGCTCTGCTAAATCTGTATGTACTGCAGGCTGAGGTCAGTGGTGATGATGATGATGATGCTGACAATAGGCCCAGCCTGAGGAGGAGAAGAGAGTTTAGGCCCAGGGCGACCTTTCAGGGGCTACATGAGTTGGAGATAGTAGAGTGCTACAGGGTGGGAAGGGACATACTACAGGATCTCACTGAGCTCGGACCGCCTCACCTCAGACCCAGAGCCAACAGAGGGGAACCCATCCCAGTGGAAACAAAGGTATGTGTAGCCTTAAGAATACTAGCTACAGGTACTTTCCAAAGACCTACTGGAGACATCATGGGGATCTCACAGGCATCCACATCCAGGGTACTCCACCAATTTCTGGATGTCATGCTAGCACATGCCAATGAGCACATTTATTTGCCAAACACCCCAGAGGAGAGGACCAGCAATATGCATCTCTTCCACCATATAGCACACTACCCAGAGGTACTAGGTGCCATAGACTGCACTCGTGCACATCAAACCACCACTTGGTGAGGAGGGTAGAGTCTATGTCAACCACAAGAGGTATCACTCCATCAACTGCCAGGTCATGTGCAATGCCCAGGGCATTATCATCAGTGTGTGTGTTGGCAGCATTGGCAGTTATCACGACTCCCACATTTAGCATGCATCACAGCTGTACCAGGCATTTTCCAGGGGGGCTATCCCATATGGACATCTAGTGGAGGATGCTGGTTACACACTGGAACTGTGGATGATGACACCAGTCAGAAATGCATACACACCTACTGAAGAACACCATAATGAGGCACATGCACAAACTAGGAACATCATAGAGTGTGTGCCTGGGCTGCTCAAGTCATGGTTCCGCTGTACTGACATATCTGGTAGACCCCTGCAGTACTCTCCAGCTACATGTACACACATGTTCATAGTATCTGCCATGCTACATAATATGATCCTGCTGAAACAGCTGTGGCAGGAACATCACAGGGAAGGGAGACACAGCTCCCTACCATTCCCAAGGTCCCCACAAGCACAGGGGGACTTGGAGGAGGAACCCCTTGAGCCTGTCCCTGTAGATAGACGTAGGCATGCCCAGTATGCCCTGACCTTGGCAAAGAGGCAACGCATAGCACATACACTGACAGCCTAGGCACACAGGGACTGATACCTCATTCCAACTCACATACACACAGTAAAATGGATGCCAACCACATCACACTACCTATACTTTACCATGTATAGGTTGTGTACTGCATGCATCTGTCAGAGTCAGCCGTGAAGCACTTTCCTCTCAACTGCAGCTAGTACAAGGTAAGTCACTCTTTTTAACAACAAATGAATGGAGTGGTAGACTGTGGTAGCATATGTATAGTATTGTTGCATGTATACAAGGGAATGGAGTGGGCAACTAGGATAGCAACAGACAATGGACAGCTATCTGGGACAACAGGAACTCTCTGCCAAATATTGGCTGCCCCAGAATATGCAGCAGGCTCCAAGCAAGCAAAATCCACTGCACTATGTGAGGGACTTACAAACAGTGGGATCAGAGGACAGACACTTGGATGTCAATGTTGGAGTCCCATACATACATCTAAGCATCTTACAGCAAGACATCTGTCTAAAGCCATAAAGAAATGTAAGGTAAAGGCCCAGAAAACAGGGACAAGTGTTAAATATTGCTCTTCCAAACATAGATAGTTGATAGAATAACAGGTGTTGCAGTAGCATGAATTCTTTGAAGGGTAAGAAGCCTGAAACTCAAATGTCTGTCATTACTTTCTAACTTCAGTCTTTAATGATATGACAGTAATTTTCCAGACAACAACAATTTTATGAAAAATGGACCCAAAATGTGAGGAAAACATATGGACATTAGGTGAAAATCTGTACATTTCAGAGGTATGGTCCCCTACCCCAGACATACCCATGTTCCCATAGAACTGCAGTAACAGTTATGTTTGTATGATAATAGCAGCAGACCACAAATTCCCAGGGCTGTCCCAATCAACTTGCTAACAGGTTCCATTTCCACAATATGCAGGGGTCAATGTGCTAGGAATGTGTGTGGTTAGCAGTGTCAGGAAGTAGACAGGACTGACTAGTGGCTTTTGTGGCTCACTGGGTTAAGTATATTACTGTGGGTGACAGGGTCCATGATTTGAGACTGGCTGTGTCTACTATTTTGCATGTCATCTATAACTATGTTAGGAGTTCTACAGACTGTACAGACATCAGTATTTGTTACTGCAGGAAAGCTAGACAATTGAGGGACAGTGGGTCACAAATATGGATAGTACACAGCTCTGAGTAACCTAGATGATGCCTGCTAGAACAGACAGTTGTGACAAGTCAGTGTAGCACCAGGATACAAAGGCGGCCACATAACTGTCACTGCTCACAAGAAGGCAGTGGGCACCACCCATACCCCACAGATATCAGGGTTTCTAAGAATGCCCACATGTATGCCTCTTATATCTGTTCTGTTCTGTTTGTCATAACATTGTATTTGTATGGCAAACTACTGGCTAAACAATACAGATTGATGTGAAAATATCAATGACAGCTGGTTGATATGCAAACTTCATACCTATAAAAAAATGCAAGCTAATACAAAACCAGTCTACCAACTGTCTACATTTGGAAGAGCAATATTAAGCTGCTGTCTCCCATGTCTGGGCCTGTGTCCAACTGTGATATATGGCCCTGTCAATATGTCTGACTTTAACAGTTAGATAGGTATGGCCATCCTTGGAAGAACAGTGCAACACAAACTGTCAGAGAATCACAGCAAATGCATGGGGCATAATGATGGCCAACCTGCTAAACAGGTACAGTCAGAGGTGTGTAGTCTGTAACCCTGTGTGTGATGTTACAACTTCGACCCCAATCACACCATAACTACAACTACATAAGAGCAGCAACTGTGGACAAAGCCTGTGGCTGGAGCAGAGCAGGACAAAGAGCCACATATAAGGGGAAGGAGGAACCACTGGCCACACAAACGCAGAATGTGCAGACTACAACACATCATGCTGTAGCATGGGTTCCCTGCAGTGTATGGAGTCAGCAGACAAATGTCTGTCAGCAGTTCCTCACATTAATCTCTGCTGATCTGCCACTGACATACCAGGACATCACAGTGCTGTGCAAAATGTACCTCACATATTATGCAAAAGTCTGCTCAGTCCAATACAGTCTGTACCCACCCTAGATATGACTCAGTTAATAAGGATAGCACACAGCCAGGAGATCCCTCAACCAGTGTATCATTGAGGTGGTGGACTGTTTCCAGGGTTCATCAGCTAATCAGCTGTATCACACAAAATCCTAAACTGGAGTGCAGGTAGGTCTGGACAGGAGTCCCACTCTTACTGTTGATGGTCATACTGGGCATGCTCCAACACTTAACTTCTGTCAGCACATGTCTGAACACACAGCTGACTACAGAACTAGGATGTACATATATCTCTTCTGCATACAGACAGCTATGTACACTGTAACTGTCTATCCTCACCCCCATCAGACATGTTTGCCCCCATCTATCCATATGTGGTACATATAAGATTTATCTGACTCTGTTGACTGTGATAAATAGACCGATATATAGGTAACATATACAAATATATCATTTACAGAGAGGCAGAAATGGGGGGGGGGAGAAAGACAGAGAGAGAGAGAGAGAGAGACCCTGAAAGGCATACAGTGATGTACTGCTACAGCCACATGTGTACCAGTTTGAACCAGTGGCATGTGCAAATACTATGGTGAGGCCCATTGTGTAATAGTAGGAAAGGAGGGGTTGTAGTCTCACATCAGTCACCGTGTGCATGCGTGTGTGTGTTTTTGCATGTATTACATATACAGCAGACTACACACACCCAATAGGCCTATGTCTGTGTAATGGCCACCCATATTTTGGCCCTGTGACTACTGTCCTCCACAACAGTGGTCTCTCTGCAAGCAGCTATTGATGTCATCCACCCCAGTAGCACTACCAGAAACTCTGGACATGTGTAAATCCCATAGCACATGCACTCATTACATACTGCTATAGTGTAGGCAATTAGATAGGCAGTGGTTCAATTCCCAACAACACCAGCTGAGTGTGTCTGTATGTATAAGCATATTCCTTTGTGGCTTTGTGTGTTTCCTGACTATGTGTGTGCAATGCCAATGCATTTTGAGACCTGTTCCACCCTGTTAACCCCCAGTGCCCTACTTTATAGGGCTGCTGATGTCATCCACCTTAGATACAGCATTGGACACTCTGCAGGCATATAAGCTTGTGGCACATGCAATAAGTGTGTAGCACTATAGTGCATACAACTAGGTAGGTGTTCTACTCTCAAGACTGCCAAGTGTGTGTGTGTGTGTGTGTGTGTGTGTGTGTGTGTGTGTGTGTGTGTGTGTGTGTGTGTGAAGTGTATCCCATGTGGGTGTGATACAATTTTGAGGCCAGTTCCATCCTGGTGACTCCGCCCATTGCATTAATTGACAGGTCCTGTTGATGTCATCCACCTTAGATACAGCATTGGACACTCCGCAGTCATATAAGCTCCATGGTGCATGCAATAAGTATGTAGCACTATAGTACATACGACTAGGTAGGGGGTTCTAATCACAAGACTGCCAACTGTGTGTATGCGTGTGTGTGTCCTGTGTGTGTGGGTTGGTTGTACCATTTTACACCTGTTCCACCCTGCTGACACCCCCCATTGCATTAATTGACAGGGCCTGTTGATGTCATCCACCTTAGATACAGCATTGGACACTCTGCAGACATATAAGCTCCGTAGTGCACACAGTAAATGCGTAGCACTGTAGTACATACAACTACATAGATAGGGGTTCTAATCTCAAGACTGCCATGTGGGTGTGTGCTGGTTGTACCATTTTGAGGCCTTTTCCACCCTGCTGACTCACCCCATTGCATTAATTGACAGGGCTTGTTGATGTCATCCACCTTAGATGCACTGTTTCACACTCTGCAAGCCATACCTCTCAACTGTATACAGTCATGCAGAATGTCCAGATGATTGTCTCATACATTTCATCTGTGTGTCATAAAAGTATGGTTTCCTGGACAATCATTGGCAAAGCATTAAGAGCTGAATTCAGAAAATAATGACAGACATCTGAGTGTCAGACGTCATACCCTTCACAAAAGTAATGATAATATGAAACTTGTCACTCTGTCAGTTATCTACATTTGTAAGAGCAAAATGTGAAAAATGTCCCTGTGTTTGGACCCGTATCCCCCATTATTGAAGGCTTTGTCCACATGAATTGTTCTAATAGTTTGAGAGCTATGTCCCAGGCATATAAGCTCCGTGGCATATACAATAAGGACATAGCACTGTACTACATACAACTTGATAGGTTGGGGTTGTAATCTCAATACTGGCAACTGTGTGAGTGTATGTGTCTGTGTATGCATATTGTCTGTAGCAGCATGGCTCTCTTGCTTGTATGTGAGCAATGCCTATAGCATTTTGTGTGCTTGTACCACCCTGTTAACTCCACCATCACCAACCTATTCATGACCTACAGATGTCAAGCACCTTACATGCAGAGTTACACATTTCTAACAAAATAACACTGTGGCACATGCAATACTTATGCTGGGCTATACTGTACATAACTAGATAGATAGGTGTTGTAAGTCCAAAACTGGCAACTATCAATGCATGACTGTTGGAATGCATGTCCTCCTGCAGCAGTGTGTGTGTGTGTGTGTGTGTGTGTGTGTGTGTGTGTGTGTGTGTGTGTATGTGCGTGTGAGACACAGTTATACTATTTTAAGTGCCTGGTAACCCCTCCAGTGGTAATCTTTACAGCACCTGCAGATGTCAACCACCTGAATAGTAGTGGCAGACACTGCAAAACTATATAAGCTTCATGGTTCATGCACTATGTATATTATGCTATTGTATATATAACTAGTCAGGTAGGGGTTCTACTATCAACAAGGGCAGTTCATGAGCGGATGTGTGTGTATGTATGTATATCCCCTTGCAGAAGTGTGCCTGTGTTAGGGCCACAAACATAACTCTTGACCCCTTACAAAAAGACATCTGGAGAAAGCCATACAGAAAAGTGGGACAAGGCTCAAATATTAGGATCAGTGTTTAAATATTGCTCTGACAAACATACAAAGTAGATAGTATAACAAGTTGTGAATTTGCATGCATTTTCTCAAGGGTATGAAGTCTGACAGGAAAATATCTGTCATTATAGTGTAACGTCAGTTTTTAATGATTTCACACTACTTTGCCAGAAAACAGCAATGTTATGCCAAACGGAACAAAAATATGTGGCAAACATTAGAACATTCTGAAGACATCTGTAGAGTTGAGAGTTATGGCCACCATGCATCCCACCCTGAAGTTGCTGTTCATGTTTAGTCAGGTGTGACCTGTGAGAGTGACACAAACAATACAACGGTCCCCAGAGTGTAGGACAACAAACATTTTGTAAGGTTGGGTACTACCTGCATAAACCAGTTATTTCAAATTAGAAGCACCTTACTGGTATGTGAAATAGCTTAACCTATGGTGATGACACAAAAAATCTGTCATATTGGAAAAGCAAGGAAAGTCCTGCCTGTTGCACTAGCCATGGGTTAAGGTATGTCCTGTCAAGTGTCACAATACTATAAGATGTGTCCTATATTCCACATGCGATAAGGTGGCAACCCTACTCTGTGTTGCCTATGTGTATGCAATATGTTGACATGTGTACATCCTGTGAGGAGCTTCTTCCCACAATGACCCACATGTATGAAGGCATGAATGCTAACTGCCACCTCCCACATATGTAAGTACTGCCTAAAGCTGTGGCAACTGTGAGTAGTGTGCTGTCTGTCATTGACCCACAAACAGATGTTAACATATTGCGATGGGGACATACAGCTGGTATGGAATGGTGGCCAGGTCTTGGCCTCCAGCTGAATGCAGAAATCAGTATCATTGTACCATATGGCTAGGACATGGACCCACTATTTACCACATCAATGACAACCCCATAAATGCACAAACTGTGTTGACAGACCTGGCTACTCAGGTTGATAACACTGTTGCATTCAGCCATCAAGTAGTGGCAGTGGTCAGAAAGGCTTGGACATGGTTCACCACATAGGTAAAGGGACTGCATGCAGACAAAAGGTCGACATTACCCCTGTATAGTCCTCAGTCAGTACAACAATACATTACCAGTATGGCCTGTCTGGTATGTATCTATGCAGACATCTACACCAAATGGAAAGGCTATGTTAACACCCACAAAGTTTATCCATGTTCTTCATCACCTGTTCCATGCAGACAGCCATGAATCAGTACTGCCCCACTCAATATTGAACAGATTGTCCGCAGGTGGGCTGTGGTATGCCTAGATGGTAATGTTGTGCTCAGCCCTTACAGCTAACCCACACATGTCAGTATAACTCTGTGTACATTACCAGGATGACAGGCTTGAATCACATATGAGAAAGCAAAAAAACAGCTGGAGAGACAGGTTTGTCTCCCAGAGGCTGCCCTGTCTCAGGAATGCACTCCCAAAAATGTCAAACAGAGTACCATGCAGACCCTCATCAACTGCATCAAGGTTGAGTGGATGGAGAAAAAACGTCTGTTCCAAGAGTCCAAAGTGTGTTAAGCAATGTTAGGGACAACAGGTGCTGATTGAGGAGTCTGTTAGCGATAGAGTACTAGCTAGGATTGTAAGTGAATCTGGGCTAGTACTGTAGTAATCTCCTCTATACCTATGAAACTGTGATCCTATGGAACTCCCAGATGACCAGTATCAACAGTAGCATGCTGTGTCAAGGGGTATACATGCAAGGTATGCTGTCTGTCCCCATTGTCTTTTCACACACTGCTCCACGCATATGCACCTAGGTAAACATTTACATATACAGCCATACCTTGGTGATGAAAAGGTCTCTGTGTTGCCACTCTGAGCTCCTGTAATGGCAGCAGCCCACCATGATTTACACACACAGACACCTGGAATGGAAACAGAATAAGGTCTGTAAGACAACAGCCAGTGTGCAGTACTAACAGCAATAAAGCATCATGGCAGAAAGGTGCATACACTTTGATGTGTACACATGACAATTGCCAGAAGACAGCACCTTACAGGCAATAACACTACTACACTACAAACTGCCATTACCTGTACTATATTCACCCTGTGCATCAGACACTTATTAGCATGTCCCTGCATCAATGGTATGGATAACCAGGATGTGGCACATGTATCATCACATGCACAGGGTGTTGTGTGGGATTGCCAAAGGCCTAAGCTGTGCCATACAGTTGACATCATGTGTGTGTGTCTGGAGGGGTGCTGGTCAGCTGGGCCATGGAGAGGAGCTGTGTGCATCTGTCGATGACCTGCATGTGAGAATGATGTGTGAGTGTGTGATGCACACAGTCAAGCCATGTGCTAGCCCTACATGAGGGTATGTTGGACAGAGGTCGACCATACATGGCAGAATGTACAATTCACCATTTCTGGCCAAGGACATGAGAACTGGTTCTGCCAGGAGTGACACTGGCAAAACCATGCCCAAGGTCAGATGTGGTAATACTTCCTAATGGTGACTGGTGTCTGCTGGATCTGTGTCCCTCTCAGGACTGCCCAGGACCATGGGCACATGGCCTACCACATTGTGGTGTGGACAGCACCCTCCCTTTGGTAGTGCTGGTGGTACTTCTAGTATGGGAGTGTGACTGTGCATGGCCACATGGGCTCTCAGCTGATGTTGTTGCTGGCCTACATCCACATGTCCAATGCCCTACTCCCACTACATGTTCAAGCACAGACATTTCACAGTTAAGGACTGACACTGTCTCACCCCACCTCTAGCCACTACATCCAGTGAAATGATGTAAAGCATCACCAATGCCATGGAGGGTGTCATGCATGCCAGGCAGTGTGGCATCCATGACCCTGAGCATCCATCTGGTGTACCATTCACAATGTATGTGTGCTCCTTGATGGAATGAAACATGCATCAGGTGACACGTGCTCTGACAGGTGCTGGATGAGCATCAGTCCTACTTTCAAGCACCTCTGTCCATCTGCCTGTGTGGGACTTCATCAGCTCTCTGGCTATGGCTAGTGTCTACATTCACAGATGCCATAGTCCCCAGCACTCACCTGTTCAATGCCACCACCCTCTGACTGCCCAATATATGTGGCTGCTGGGTACTGGGTATGTATGGGCATACTAACCATGTGCAGGACATTGGGGGTGGAAGTGGGTTGACAACCAATAGGAAAGATTCAGCCCCATCATCACCACCTGTTCCTCATAATGGCCACCATCATGATCAGAATTCAATGAGACACTAACATCAAGATGTGAGAGGTACACACTCCAACGCCCATGATCACTTGTGAGGGGAACACAACATGACTACATGAATATCTGCACTGTAATGCTTGCTGATCCACACACAGATAGACACGCACACACACACACACACACGCACACACACACGCACACACATACAGGTGAGGTGAAACAAAGGTATTATACACACCACACCTTCTGAATGATGCCATGCACAACAAACAATCAGAGCACACCAGCCACACTCTGGAAAGGGCCTGAACAACAGTCAGTGCAGCTACATGCAGTTAATGTTGCTAGCACTATACACCTGTGAGACACATGACAAGTCAGAGTATGTGATGGACTTTCACCTAACACACATTGCACCCATGTACACAATAGTAATGCACCCCATATAGCAGACTGGCTACACCTATACAACAGTACGTGCTAATATGTTACAGCTCTTGCAAATATGTTACTGTGATTACCAATGTGATGCACTGCAGGGAGCCCCACCACAAGTGAACATGCACATATTACAACATGGCTAAGTTTAACAGTTGTATGTATGGTAAACTGGCAGCCCTTAACATGGCTATGATATAGGTAAGCCATAACATGACAGTTCCAAACTCACTGGCTACAGGTTGATGTTCCACAGCCACATAAGAGATACCTATGGATTTGTGAGGGAGAGGTATTGTCAGCACACACAGATGTGACATGGTTACAGGATAATATGTGCCTTTATCAACATGTACAGTACAAGCTGTGACACTATCCAAATTGCTGACATTCACAATATGTGTACACATGTGTGCATTACAAAACCCCAGCCACAAATGTAGAATGACCTCACATATGCATACAGGTATGCAGAGGCTGCCACTATGAATGCTACAGTATTAGTGTGATGACCACTACAGGCTTACCTGGATGCTTCTCAGCTGTGGCATCTGTGCAACCCACCTCCACGACATATGCACTGATGGTTTCCTGTGAGCTGGTGGCTGAACCCAGGTATGCCAGGAGCACCTCTGTGGCTGAGAGTGGTGGTTGTGTATCTGGCTCGCCACCTGTGCCAGCACAGTTCCTGGCCACAGCTGCAGCTCTTTGCCATGCATGGTGTATGAGAACAGTAGTATGGTTGTGGACCTGTTAGTAGCGCCTGATCCGGTGGCCTACATCATTCACTATTGAAACCAGGTCTGCCCACAGTGCAGTGCATTGTTTCTAGTTATGGCAACCCCTTGACAACAGCCCTGAGTGATGGAGTCTCAGGGCATCAATAATTGCAGCAGTCGCAGCTTCTGAGAAGGGTGGGTTGCATTGTCTATACATCCCACCTGAAAGACATGAACAGGGGAACACATCAGAGGACTGCATACATAGCTCACCATTATGTACAAACCCTGCACATCTACATTTACCTGCACTATCCATCACTAACCCCTGCATCATGACTCCCCCATTTATCAGCACATATGTCTGTGGATATTGGCAATATACTGGAAATACAGCATGTATTGCCCCCCCCTCCCGATCCTGATGTTTCATGCTACTTGCTGCATGTGATATGAGGTGCTGCAATGCATGTACCTGCTGCACCTATTACTGTTTGCTCATAGCCTGTCTACATGGTCTGGTGTGGTGTCAGCCTCCTACTGTATTAGTAAACACCTGGTCTGTAGGCCTACCCCTCAAGTCTTCCTGGCTTTCCTCCCACAGATTCTGGACTATATGGATGGACAGTGTCCTACAGTTTCCCCAGCCAATGTGGTTGATATAAGTGTCCTGGCACTGTGTAGCACCTGTCTCATGTACACGGATGGACAGCCATCTACAAACACCACCAAGGAACATACTGTGTGAGAAATGCAATGTCAGTAGGAACCTGCAGTCCATGCTCTCTCCTTGTCAAGGCCTCATATCTGACCCCAAAGAGGTTGTCACCACAATAAGTACACCTCACACACCACCCACACCTACACAACACACACATACATCTGCAGTGGTCCTCAACATACACATCCACAAACAAAGTGCATCTCTGAGGCAAAGCCACACATGAACGCCACAACCGTACACAGCACATACCATGCATGGCCAAACACCTGTGTGTCACAGCCACACAGGCGTCAGCCCATGTCAAACATGTTACACATAGAGGACTCCAGTGGAAACACACTGGTTGCCTCTGACCTGGCTGTGTATGTGGATGGTCACAGTTGCTTCTGTGTCACATGACAGACTCCACCATATTGCATACACACTGCTGTCTCTCACCAACAGGTACTGTCATGGGTCTGTCACAGTGCATGTTGCTGTGCCTGACCTGACATGTACATTCTTGGACTATATACAGTGAGACATGAGTGAGCATACTAGTATTGTGTCCCAGGCAGGTATGTCCCTAGCCTTATGCTGCATTATACTGTCACCTAGACTGATGCCATAATACAATAAGGGAATGATTGCTCTTAACATGTGCACATTTTTCCTGTGGTATTCCAGGAGTTCCAGTACCTGTGAGTCTGAGATGATATGGCAATCACACCATGATGCTCCGTGAGAGATGGCCTCCATCTGTCTTCACTGGTCTTCATGCATCCACTGGTCTTCATGCGTCTGGCGCTGGTTCTCACCAGCCCCATAGTGACTCTATTATTAAAATTGGTGCAGTTATCACTACCAACATACAAGTGTCAGTGCAGCACTCATTGAAGGCCATGCTGCTAAATGGTAGAGGTGTACACATGACTTTGCCCTCATTTTTGGTCTTGTGCAGGCTGTAGTTCTATGACATCTCTCACATGTCTAAAAGGTAGTGATCCATACATCTGTACTGTATTGGATTGTATGGTCTGACCTGTCTTCCAACACAATCATTTATTCTTGGGTTTGTGTGTGCCTGTGTGTACACATATTATGTTTCCTTGCCTGCTTTCTTCCTATTTCATGCTGCATTTTGCTTAGTTATATGTTTTGCCATTTATCCTGATTGTTTTAGACAGGATTGCAGAGATATGCATGCCTAGTACAGCTGCATGTCTTTTGGCATTTCAGTACCCTGTTCAGTCATATATTATATGACCTAATAACCACATCTTCCAAATGGGTTTAATGTTAGTGCTTTTGTTCACAATTTTCTCAATGAACTTCTTCGGAAGGTCTGAAGAAGTTCATTGAGAAAATTGTGAATGAAAGCGCTAACATTAAAAACATTTGGAATATAAGGATTCTCTGCTGCACCATCTTCTTTTGGCTTTTTCCTGAAGTCTGTGTTTTTTTTGCGTGGCTAATAACCACATCTGTAATGCAACACAAAGGTGTATGTCCTAGGCACCCAACATCAACCAGCACAGCCATTATAGCTGGGAATTGCTTCCCTGTGACATATTATATATAGTTCTGAAGTTTTCTTTTACATACATACTGCATCTTGTCTGTGACCCCTGAGTTTCTACTCATTTGTGTGTAATGTGGTTTCTTCTTCTATGTGGCACATGCTATATGCACCATCTTTGTACAGATACATGGACACACACGTACTATATCAGCAAGTGCACCTTCCACTGCCTTCTGAGACACAATGCATTCCTCGCTGAATATACTGTTGCCTATTATATATATATATAATAGGTGATATGGGTGCCAAGCATTTTCATCTGTCTGTGTGTCCCCACATATTTTACTACCCAAAATCTATGGGAGTGCAGTGACTGATCAGCATCCTTGTGTATGGCATATATCATGTGCTTGTGTTTGTATGCCACATCACAGCATTACATTGTATTTGCCTATAATATAACCAGTGAACAGTTTCCCATACCCTACTTTGTTTTGTGATATCATTGTAGAGCTGGTGGGAATTGTGCCATACATGTGTGAAGAAACTGCTATATTTTCTGACAAAGGGACATTCTATTGGCTCCATGACAGATCAGGTATCTCTGTTTGACATATCACCCTATTGTGCCATCAGTACTCTATACCGCATTACTGAGTAGATAACTTAGCCAGCTACTGCTGCTGCTGTATGTTACATAGCACCCTGGCCTTCATGGCTATCCTGAGAAGTGTACCTCATCAGTGGTCTTCCCATGCAGTGGTACCAATTTTCCAACTGTAGCTTTGTTTGTCCATTTTGCAGAACAATGCCTCAGTGTGGCAAGTTTGTCTTTCAGGTGCTGGTATAGAAACTATAAAAGATAAATGACAACTATTGCATATGTGATATATTCTTTTCCATTGCAGTATGATTTCACATATGATATGACTGTGTTTTGTGTGTGTGTGTGTGTGTGTGTGTGTGTGTGTGTGTGTGTGTGTGTGTGTGTGTGTGTGTGTGTGTGTGTGTGTGTGTTTATGTGTGGACACTCTACCATACTGATAGAGTTTTTATATTCATTTAGAAGAAAACTCAATCATGGTAATAGAACAAATGGTAACAAAAGAAAGTCATATGGAACAGAGGATCATTTGCTGTTAGATACAGACATAATGGAGTACTGTATAAAAGGGAGGGATCTAAGTATCGCACGGATAGATTACAAAAAAGCATTTGACAGCATCCAACAATCATGATTAAAGGTGTGCTTACAGATGTATGCAATATACCCTACATTTATCCATCACATTACAGTGACAATGAAGCAGTGGCAAACCACTTTGCAGTTAAGCTATGATAAAGAGCAAATTATTATACTAGGGATAAAAATTCAGAGGGGGATATTTCAGAGTGACTCTTTGTCACCACTGCTCTTTTGCCTTTCCCTTAATACACTAAGCTGTCTTAGATTGTTACAATTTGGCTCGCAGGCAACAATGAAGCATAAAGACTCCTCATTTTCTTTTTCACAAATGATTTAAAACTGTATAGTTCATCAGATGAGGAGCGGAAAGCACACCTGGAAGTAGTCAAAACTTTCTCAGATGATATCAGAATGTCATTTAGTCTTGATAAATGTGCAAAAGTCACCTTTAAAGCAGGAAAGCTGCAGCATCAAGAAAACATCAGTTTGGGACAAGAATGTGATATAAAAGAATTGAGCATGAAGGAGTATATAAATATTTAGGAGCTGATTAACGATTGACAACAAAGCATGAAATGAATGTAAACAAAACTCATTAAAGAATATTGTAGAAGACTAAAATTAATACTGAAAACTGACATCTAAGTACAAAGTCCAAGCTATAAATCAATTTATTTTTCCAGTTCTAACTTACAGTTGTGGGTTGTTTTACTGGCCCCAAAAGTAATTGGATCAGCTGGGCTGGAAAACAAGAAAAATGTGTCATGCTTATCAAATGACATATAAAAATTAGTGTGTAGAAAATGATATATTCCTCGTTCTGAAGGAGGAATATGCCTCTTCAAAGTGAATTACATGTATAGAGCTACAGTCATAAGTCTGCATACATATTTGCTGACCTCATCAGATCTAAACATAGTGAAACTCTTAAAACATGAAGAGGAAGAGAAATAATCTAAGATGGTTTCCCTGCTTAATTTAGCAGGAGCATATTGGTGTAAATCAGGAAGGAAAACCAAGCCAGAAGTAGACAAAAATCAATCAGCAACTGAATGTGCCAAAAAAACAAAAGAAAGAAAATAAGGAGGAGGATCAGATGAGAAAGCAAGAAGTGTAGAAAAGGCATAAATATAGTTGCAAGCACAGTAAACTCCTGCAACAACCTCATGTTGATCATAATCTGAGGAGGGAATGGTTAAGGAGAGGTGAATTTAAACCAAAAGATGAAAGGCCAATATTGGCATCCCAGGACACTGGACTATGTACATGTTGGCAATTCCCTAGTGTACAACACTGCTGATTGTAACATTTGGATTTTTTTTTTTAAAAGTTTTTTTGTTTTTATGGCTGGGGTCCACCAGACAGCACGTCTGCCTTTGGAGGATTGGGTCTTGGTTTTATTTGGGATTGCATGATCCATGCATTCTTGAAGGTGTTCATAGAATGTGTTTATAAAGGATTCTGCGGTCTGGGCCGTATTTTCCACAGGCCCAGGGGCTTTGAAGGATTCCACCTCAGTTTTGAGGAGTGTGAAATTTGCTTTAGAGAAGTTTTTCACTGTGGTTTTCTGGGCAGGGGGTGGTGTCGGGATGTGAACATCCAGTGAGATTAGTTTACGGTCTGATCTTACCAGTGAGGGATACACTTCTGGTCTGGAGCATAGAGTCCCCATGTTGGTGATGATCAGGTCCAGTATGTTTTCCCCTCTTGTGGGAGTGGTAACAAGTTGTTCCATAGCATTTGAGTTTATAAATTCCAGGAACCTTTGGGCTAGCATGTTGGAGCTAGAGTAATGCTCCCAGTCTATGTTTGGGTAATTGAAGTCGCCCGATATAATGGTGTTTGGAGAGACCTTCATATTTTCCAGTGTTCTCATGAAGGCCGAGTGGGGTTCCTGGGTTAGGGCGGGTGGTCTGTAGCAGTCTATAAACTGGAAGGCAGTTTTACCCACTGTTAGTTGCACATGGATAGTCTCTGATGCTTCGTGCTGTGCCACCAACCTGGAGGTGTGGGTATCTTTGACGAATATTGATACTCCCCCTCCTTTTGTGGGTCGGTCCAAGTTTTGGGGCTGAAAAGCATGGTATGAGGTATAACCTGGTAGTGCTGGGGTGCTCTCGGGAGCCTTGAACCAGGTTTCTGTTACTGCACAGATATCGATTTTCTCCATGCTAAGGAGAGTTTCGAAAAGGCATCTTGAGGTTTATACTTCTGGCGTTGAGTAGCATTACTCTTAGTTTCTTATCCCTTGTGATACCTATGGAGGTGGGTTTGTCTTTTGAGCCTTGCCTAAAAAAGGCACTATGGTGGTAGCAATAGACTTTGCCAATATCTGAAAGCCCAGGGGTGACAGGTGCAGGCCGTCCGTAGCGAAGCATCGTGGCTTGTCGATCATGTCATCCCAGGCTGACAGGCATTGGATCCCCTTTGAATGACACCAATAATTAAGCCAATTGTTGAAATTGATCATCTTGTCTTCATATTGTGGCATCATTCTTGGTGAGGGTAAGATGCTACTCAAGGTCAGGGTCATACCGGCCTGGGCCACATGCTCAGAGAGCTCCTCTATGTCTCTTTTCATGTAGTCCAGGGAGGTATGTCTCAGGTCATTCACACCAGCATGGATAATGACTGAGTCATATTTGTACTTGCCTTGGAGTGACCTGAGCGCTTGTGTTATGTGGTGGATCCTAGCGCCCGACAGGCAGCTCACCATGACCTTCTCCTTGTTCAGCCTGGTGAGCGGGACGTCAGTGTGCCTGATGATAGAGTCACCTATTACAAGTGTATCAGGTGTGTTGTTTAGCCTTAAGGGCTGTGACTGTTCATCACACTGGCTTTGTGAGCTATGTGTTGCATGTGTTTTGTTTTGGGGTAGCGGTTGCTTGGGTGTCTGCTTTGGAGGTCTCTGCTGCTTAGGCAGATTTTTATTTAGAGCCTCCGAGTATGTTTTTGTGTGTTTATGTGTTTGGTCTGCTGTCGTGGTAGGTCTATGTGAGACTGGAATTGTACTGAGTGTGGTTTCCTTCTCATCCTGACTGGTTTCGCCAGTACTGAGTTGAGAGAGCTTAGCCTCCAGTTTGGCTATATGGATACATCTCTCACATGTGTTGGAATTTATTGGGAGGAGGAGAGGGTTGTCTGTGTACATGAGGCAGTTGTCACATTGCCTCAAAATTCCCAGATTCACCAGCTGGACCGGAGAGAAGATTGACAACTGACCTTTGGACATGCTAGAATAGTATTGAGAATTCCTTTATAATTGAAAAAAAAAGGGCCAATGGGGAACAAGGTACTCGAGAGGACTTTGTGAGAGTGTAATGCTTTTAATTTTTTAGTGCTGACTTATATAGTTGCTTTAGTGAGCAAGTGCTTTTAGTGAGCAAGTGCCAGGTAACTTAAATGCAATGTGTTACAGGTAACTTGAATGCAAAAACGACAAACAGTAACTTTCTTTTTCTGCATTATACTGTCACCTAGACTGATGCCATAATACAATCAGGGAATGATTGCTCTTAACATGTGCACATTTTTCCTGTGGTATTCCAGGAGTTCCAGTACCTGTGAGTCTGAGATGATATGGTAATCACACCATGATGCTCCGTGAGAGATGGCCTCCATCTGTCTTCACTGGTCGTCATGCATCCACTGGTCTTCATGCGTCTGGCGCTGGTTCTCACCAGCCCCATATTGACTCTATTATTAAAATTGGTGCAGTTATCACTACCAACATACAAGTGTCAATGCAGCACTCATTGAAGGCCATGCTGCTAAATGGTAGAGGTGTACACATGACTTTGCCCTCATTTTTGGCATTGTGCAGGCTGTAGTTCTATGACATCTCTCACATGTCTAAAAGGTAGTGATCCATACATCTGTACTGTATTGGATTGTATGGTCTGACCTGTCTTCCAACACAATCATTTATTCTTGGGTTTGTGTTTGCCTGTGTGTACACATATTATGTTTCCTTGCCAGCTTTCTTCCTATTTCATGCTGCATTTTGCTTAGTTATATGTTTTGGCATTTATCCTGATTGTTTTAGACAGGATTGCAGGGATATGCATGCCTAGTACAGCTGCATGTCTTTTGGCATTTCAGTACCCTGTTCAGTCATATATTATATGACCTAATAACCACATCTTCCAAATGGGTTTAATGTTAGTGCTTTCGTTCACAATTTTCTCAATGAACTTCTTCGGAAGGTCTGAAGAAGTTCATTGAGAAAATTGTAAATGAAAGCGCTAACATTAAACCCATTTGGAATATAAGGATTCTCTGCTGCACCATCTTCTTTTGGCTTTTTCCTGAAGTCTGTGTTTTTTTTGCATGGCTAATAACCACATCTGTAATGTAACACAAAGGTGTATGTCCTAGGCATCCAACATCAACCAGCACAGCCATTATAGCTGGGAATTGCTTCCCTGTGACATATTATATACAGTTCTGAAGTTTTCTTTTACATGCATACTGCATCTTGTCTGTGACCCCAGAGTTTCTACTCATTTGTGTGTAATGTGGTTTCTTCTTCTATGTGGCACATGTTATATGCCCCATCTTTGTACAGATACATGGACACACACGTACTATATCAGCAAGTGCACCTTCCACTGCCTTCTGAGACACAATGCATTCCTCGCTGAATATACTGCTGCCTATTATATATATATATATATATATATAATAGGTCATATGGTTGCCTAGCATTTTCATCTGTCTGTGTGTCCCCACATATTCTACTACCCAAAATCTATGGTAGTGCAGTGACTGATCAACATCCTTGTGTATGGCATATATCATGTGCTTGTGTTTGTATGCCACATCACAGCATTACATTATATTTGCCTATAATATAACCAGTGAACAGTTTCCCATACCCTACTTTGTTTTGTGATATCATTGTAGAGCTGGTGGGAATTGTGCCATATATGTGTGAAGAAACTGCTATATTTTCTGACAAAGGGACATTCTATTGGCTCCATGACAGATCAGGTATCTCTGTTTGACATATCACCCTATTGTGCCATCAGTACTCTATACCGCATTACTGAGTAGATAACTTAGCCAGCTACTGCTGCTGCTGTATGTTACATAGCACTCTGGCCTTCGTGGCTATCCTGAGAAGTGTACCTCATCAGTGGTCTTCCCATGCAGTGGTACCAATTTTCCAACTGTAGCTTTGTTTGTCCATTTTGCAGAACAATGCCTCAGTGTGGCAAGTTTGTCTTTCAGGTGCTGGTATAGAAACTATAAAATATAAATGACAACTATTGCATATGTGATATATCCTTTTCCATTGTAGTATGATTTCACATATGATATGACTGTGTTTTGTTTGTGTGTGTGTGTGTGTGTGTGTGTGTGTGTGTGTGTGTGTGTGTGTGTGTGTGTGTGTGTGTGTGTGTGTGTTTATGTGTGGACACTCTACCATACTGATAGAGATTTTATATTCATTTAGAAGAAAACTCAATCATGGTAATAGAACAAATGGTAACAAAAGAAAGTCATATGGAACAGAGGATCATTTTCTGTTAGATACAGACATAATGGAGTACTGTATAAAAGGGAGGAATCTAAGTATGGCACGGATAGATTACAAAAAAGCATTTGACAGCATCCAACAATCAGGATTAAAGGTGTGCTTACAGATGTATGCAATACACCCTACATTTATCAATCACATTACAGTGACAATGAAGCAGTGGCAAACCACTTTGCAGTTAAGCCATGATAAAGAGCAAATTATTATACCAGGGATATAAATTCAGAGGGGGATATTTCAGAGTGACTCTTTGTCACCACTGCTCTTTTGCCTTTCCCTTAATACACTAAGCTGTCTTAGATTGCTATAATTTGGCTTGCAGGCAACAATGAAGCATAAAGACTCCTCATTTTCTTTTTCACAAATGATTTAAAACTGTATAGTTCATCAGATGAGGAGCGGAAAGCACACCTGGAAGTAGTCAAAACTTTCTCAGATGATATCAGAATGTCATTTAGTCTTGATAAATGTGCAAAAGTCACCTTTAAAGCAGGAAAGCTGCAGCATCAAGAAAACATCAGTTTGGGACAAGAATGTGATATAAAACAATTGAGCACGAGGGAGTATATAAATATTTAGGAGATGATTAAGGATTGACAACAAAGCATGAAATGAATGTAAACAAAACTCATTAAAGAATATTGTAGAAGACTAAAATGAATACTGAAAACTGACATCTAAGTACAAAGTCCAAGCTATAAATCAATTTATTTTTCCAGTTCTAACTTAGTTGTGGGTTGTTTGACTGGCCCTAAAAGTAATTGGATCAGCTGGGCAGGAAAACAAGAAAAATGTGTCATGCTTATCAAATGACATATAAAAATTAATGTGTAGAAAATGATATATTCCTCGTTCTGAAGGAGGAATATGCCTCTTCAAAGTGAATTACATGTATAGAGCTACAGTCATAAGTCTGCATACATATCTGCTGACCTCATCAGATCTAAACATAGTGAAAGTCTTAAAACATGAAGAGGAAGAGAAAAAATCTAAGATGGTTTCCCTGCTTAATTTAGCAGGAGCATATTGGTGTAAATCAGGAAGGAAAACCAAGCCAGAAGTAGACAAAAATCAATCAGCAACTGAATGTGCCAAAAAAACAAAAGAAAGAAAATAAGGAGGAGGATCAGATGAGAAAGCAAGAAATGTAGAAAAGACATAAATATAGTTGCAAGCACAGTAAACTCCTGCAACAACCTCATGTTGATTATGATCTGAGGAGGGAATGGTTAAGGAGAGGTGAATTTAAACCAAAAGATGAAAGGCCAATATTGGCATCCCAGGACACTGGACTATGTACATGTTGGTTTACAAACTCTGTTGAACATTTGGGAGAAACAGACAAATGTAGGCTCTGTACAACAGAACTAGAAGTAGTTGCACATATAGTTGGTGGGTGAGATAAACTAATGGCAGAGGGCCTGAATACTGAAAGGCATAACAATGTGTAAAGACTGTTGCAATGGGGATTGTGCAAATATTACAATACTGAAATAGCTGAGAAGCATTGGAAAGATGAGCCTAAAGGCAATATAAATAATGATGAAGTTCTATCACATGGGATCATCCATTGCCAACAAATCAAAAAATAGATGCAAGAAAACCAAATATAGTAGTCTATGAAAAGAAGACAAAAGTAGCATTGATCATTGAAATTGCTACACCCATTGATTTCAGTGTCTTACATACAAAAAGACACAACATTATAAAATACCAGGATTTGCAGGCAGAGATAAGGGCAATGTAGAAGAAGGATACCCTTTCAGTTCCAATAGTCGTAGGAACAATGGGTCTCATGAAAAAGTATTTACGATCTTATTTAGATATACTACTGATGGGTTCAGGGCTTAATATTGAAATTCCACAATCCTGAACCTCTGAATACCGACACCCAGAACCTCGAGATTGCAGAATCTCGAATTGATAAAAAAAAAAAAAAAAAAAAAAAAAAAAAAAAAGCAACTAAATCACAAAAACAGCAGTAATAACATTTTTTGTAGGGGACTAGCCCCCTTGCACCCCCTACACACCCTGCGACTTAAATATACCAACTCCGAGATGGCACTACAGTGGAGAGAATGGCAAAGTTCCTGTTGCACACTGTATGATAATCTCCATTCACAGTTTTTGAGATTCCGCAATCTTGAGGTTCTGAGTGTCAGTATTCAGAGGTTCAGGATTGTGGAATTTTGATATTAGGTATTGAACCCACTGCTGGTACACGTAATTCCATATGAATTGCAGAAGTCAGTTCCAGGCACATTGCAGGTGCTGTGAAAAGCACTTTTGGCCTATATCAAAGATTGAAACAAGACTAATTTCATGAACTTTACTCATACTTTGTATTAGGAATGTGGGTCCATTCCTGTCATGGTATTAGAAACCCAAAAGACAAGTAGAAATTAAACCAATAGACAATTTGTTGACTTGCATTATGCCTGTTACATATGTGCACATATTAAGTGTCTATGGTGGCAGACTGCCATCATCTGCTCAGTGAAATGCACATGCATACCCTCTATGTGCCTGCATCATGGCATATCATACTGCCTTCCATTCTTTTTGACACTGATGCATACAGTAGCAACACTTACACATGCCCAGTTTGGGGGTTTCCCATGAATTAAAGAGTTGATCTACCTCACTGTGTTTGTAACTTTAATGCCAGCTGTACACCACTCTGTATGGCCTGTTGCATCACACCACCACTATTGCATGGTTCATGTACTGGGAACTGCCATTGTTGTATACATATAAATATATGGGTTTATTGACTAAATGTCAGCATTGTAATGCACGTGATCTAAGAAATAATCTTGGTGCATGCAACTTTAAAACAATCTTTTTTGCTGGGATAAGCCCCTCTGCATCCCACACCTTCTGCTACTTATATATTATAACACTGGCACTGCACAATACTGGGGATAGGGGACATTCCACAAACCATAGTACTGTAGTGATCTTGCACAACTGTCAAACATCTGTCGACCAAAGTGCATTTACAAAACAGATGCTGACCTTAATGACAGCAAACTAAAATAAGGATATATAGATTGATAGACAGATAAAAAGATAAGTAGATATATAGATAGATAAATAGATATATAGATAGCTAGGTAAGTAAGAGCATTTTTAAAAGCAAAACTACCAAATGCTGACATCTTATTTGCCAGCACATTAAGTCAGCAGTTGTATAAGATTGACAATGCCTGGTGTTGGGGGTATACCCCTTAAACAGGGACTGTGTGATCGCGGAGTTAGTCTATACAATTAGCAGAAGGTGTGGGGGGCACAGACCCATGCAAAAAAAACAGAAGATTTCTTCTACATCATCTGAGGTTGTGACAGGGGGCATGTACATTAGGGTACCTATTTTTTTTTTCACCATTTGTGGTCAATGATTTTACTGTCACCCTACGGATGTTTGCACATATTATACATATTATGTATGTGCATATCAACGTTTGACATTGCTAACACATTTTCACATGTCCGTACCATTATGGTCTCTGTTTTAACATAGTCATGCTACTTTGATCAGTACTGTGGTAGCTCTGTTTGTCAAGCACAGGTCATTGATGTACAGCTGTCAGTTTAATTGCCCTGGCCTGCCATATAGCCTCTTGTCTTAACAGTACCCATTGTACATGTTACATATTACTGAATTATCATCATATGTGGGCATATTTATACAGCACTTAAGGAACAGTGACAGTATCTGTCTTTCCTTGATTCATCCCACATCTGCACTACTGGTTATGCATCTGCCTTTCATATCATATACATTTAGGCCATGTGCATGTTTGTCTGTCATCCCATAACTGGCCTTGTGCATAAGCAACTGCCTGGATTGTTTCTGTCTTGGTAGCTCGTATGCCTAAAAGTTGATATAATTGAGCCAAATAAGCAAACTGACACAGTGTGTTCTTGCATACCCAGTATGTATGTGTGTGTGTGTGTTCCTGTATGTTAGGATTTTTGTCTGTGGCCTTCATGCATCCATGTCAACTGCAAGTCTGCCATGTAACTCTGCTATGGTACCACATATCTGATATCCATATGCACCTTCCATTTAGACACACTGCTGCTTGGTTAGCCATGCCATTTGTATATTTAAGTTGTGAAGCCATCATACAGACACTTGAGATTGCCCCACCTTTTGTTTTTGTTGCTTGTTTCCTTCACATCTTTGCAGCTGCCTTTGCTGTCTGTGTGTTACCTGTCCTTATATACCAATCCCTTTGTGATTTAACTCCTTAACATTATCTTGCAATGTGTCATCCGTGTTCTATGTGCCTTTCCATACCACTTTACCTTATCACATGTGCATTCTCCTACTCAGCCTTTCCTTTCTCCATTAAGGGTGTCTATCCCCATGGAAAATGTCCATTCTCCTCTGACATGCCTTCTTACTTTCCTATATTTTTGCATTTGTGTTACCCCAGCTTACTCCACCATTCTTCTTCTTTTCTATCTTTCCCATTCCTAGGAATATGTGTGTCGTGTATCTTCCCCACACATACCTTATACCCCCATTTTTTTTATGTCCTTTGTCTCACTGTGCTCTCAGTGTTGCTTGGCCTACCACATTGCCATATTTTATTTTTATATTTTGTATGTCATGCACTCAATGTCAATACCCACAAGTCTTACATGTGAAACCATGCATGTCTACTTCTGTCTGTGGCAGTCATCACTTTTATTTCTGTTCTCTCACATGCCTGAATGCATTTGCCAGTATATTTGTTGATACAATGTAATATTTACATATTATCACTGTGCATTTATTATTGTCCTAAATGCACTGTTCTAATTTCTCCTATAATAAATAACTGTTCACACACTGCTGCCTTCTTTTGCTTGTACGAACTGTCCTCATTTACGTTTGTTAAAGGTCATGTGCTAACAAATGAAACAAATGACAATTAACTACATTTTGTTTTTGTCTTTGCTGAACTAGCATGATGTTTTAATGTCATCTGTTATCTTATTTGTGATTAAGATGAAAATACTAGTTTTAAAATGTAATTGGGGTGGTCAGTAATTTTTGTTCTTTTCCTACAATTTCTTGTGAATAATTTTGAAGTGCTTTCTTTGGTAAAATGTTGACAGATGTGAATGAGGCATATACTTCTCTATCACTTTTCTCAAGCACTGACAAAGAAGCA